>NC_051186.1:69691947-69815571 GCF_013339695.2 Rhipicephalus sanguineus
ACAAACCTCAGTTCCTCTAACCCGTAGTTACATCCAGTTAGACGGAAAGCCTAACTGCAGTTATTCCATTAAGGGGGGACGTGGCTTTCGGTACCAACTTTCTTATTTCTTCATGGATTTTGATGAAAATTGGCACACTTATTTGAAATGTTGTTTTAATGCTACTGTAGAAATTTCATAAATATATCTTTACAATTTTTTGATTTACAATATATTTCACCTTCTGCTCTGGTTCCGAGTCTGACTCGCTTAAAAAATGCGATAGGAAACTCGTTCAAAGTGCTATGCATTCTAAGATGTCTGATTGCGGGCGTGAAATTCTTAGATTTTTTTATTTGCAACAAAATTTCTTTTAGTTTTCATTTTTCATGAGGTGACTGCGCAACAGGCATCGAGGCTTTGTGCAACTCGTCAAATAGCTAATTATCAAAACACCATACTGAAAAAGCAAGAATGTCACGCCCTGAACTGTGCTTCAAGGAATATAGAACAAAAAACGGAACTGAAATAGACCCAGCGGTCAGTGAGAAATCAGCGGAACAAGCGAAGCAGGAAGCAAGAAAAGTCGTTTTGAGAAAATAGCTTTTAAAGTTGTACCAGCGATATTACTGCATCAAAAGGCACTGGGGTCGTAATCTTTTGAGTCCTTCGTAATGTGCACTTTCTTGAGTGCCCTGTTTTTAGTTTGAGGTGCCTTGCTTCTCTAAAACACAAGAAGATTGTGATCTTTAAGGTGTTTTATAAGGTTGGACCTCCTGCACATGTGGCCTTTCATCGGTTGTGCCTTTGTTTTCTTTCTTTTTTCTTAAAACCCTTTTCTGATATACAAAGAACATGTAGCATGAATTTTAAGGGGAGACACGGGTCTTCTAGAACAAAAAAATCGCCAAAAAATCGACTTTTTGAAATATTTTTTTTCGCAATCTAGACGTCCTAAAGAATCTATTGCTGCGATATTAACGCGTTCCGCCGAGTACAGTCGACGTCCGATTTCCCGGACCCTCAAGGGACCGCGAAAACGTCCGGAAAATCGGGCAGTCCGGAAAAACGAATGCACGTGAAAACGCACCTTTTTGGTAGGTATTTTTCGCTGACGGAGAGGGTCACAGCCGGAATACAAGATTCCCATAGCAATTCAGCCAATGCATCGTTTAGGTGGCTCTGAAAAGAGCCGTTTATAAAAAAAATACGACGTGGCCGGCACTACCTCATAGGTCAGCACTTGGGCGCAAAGAAGTCGCTTATTTTCTTTTGCACGGTCCGCTTGCCCGCGATTATGTCTGCCTCAATTTCAGTCAACGTCATGTTGCCGCTGTACACCAATGACAGTATCATCAGTGCTCGCGTCAACTCCGAGCTCGTTGGCTGTGTAGGAGCTGGCTCTTCGTTCTCGGTGTCGGAGTCATCGGAATCCTCCGTAACTTGATGAATGATTTCGTCATCGGTCAACTCCGCACATAGCTCGAGGTCTTTGTCAGCGTCGGCGAAGCCCTCAAGGGTTATCTCGGCTGGAATCAACACGCCGCCAGCGCGCAGATTGTCGAAGGCAACGTCCGCGGATGGCAGTTCGTCATCGTGAGCCTACGAGGTGGCTTTGTGCGCTTCGAAGGCGCGGACGAAGACGAAGGAGCAGTCGGTGCCATTGCGGTAAACGGCGAATCCGCTCGACGAAAAGCGCAGCACGAAACAGCTAGGAACTCGGTGGATGCTGAAGGTCGGGAAACGTGATCACTGAAGGTAGCGCGCAGCAGCAAACGATCAACCGCAGACACGACCGCAGAGCTGGCACAGCTGACAAAACAACACGTGAACACGTGAACGAACACAGTGAGGTTTGGCTTGGCTAAGCTACGGCTGGCAACGGATTGACACGTGCGGTTTCGAGGTTATGGCAGCCGCGGCGCGGTGCGGCGGTGCTGACCTGCGATGCGAGTATGGTGGGTTCAAGGATATGAAAATGAAAACAACCAAAATGGCGGCGTCGGTGGTGACTTTGGGTCGGCGGTTAACAGTAAAAAGTCCGGGAAATCAGATGGCGAAGGCTATAAGCGTCCGGAATTTCGGACTTTTTAATACATTGACTCTACGGGGAACTTGACGGTGCCACAGATGAGTCCGGGAAATCAGGCATGTCCGGAATATCGGGCGTCCGGGAAATCGGACGTCGACTGTATTTATTTTGTTATTGCGCTCTAAAGAGAGCTTCATGATCGCTTTCGCTCGAAAACGCCCCCCGAAAACAGGCAAATTCAATGCCGTCGCCTGCGGTAACCGTTGGCCGCAGCGCGGCCATTTTGGAATCATTCGAGAGCTGAATTCTTCTACATTCCGTTTTTAGCGAGAAAACACCTCTAGGTCTGGCAACTATGGAGCTGCACGCCACCGAAAAAAAGAAAATACTCGCACGGCATTGGCGCGTTTGTACCATGTGGGGTGAATCCTGCTCTCTGATTGGACGACCGGAGTTTCGTCTGCCCGACAATGCGAGACGCCTTGTCAAAAATTGTTCGGACGCGACGATGGCTGGCGGGCGACGCAAGTTCGCAACGGCTCATGCCTACGGCAAAAAACGCAAGCGTCGGTCTCGGATACCTAAAGCAGCATCGAGTGGATCGACGGCGACGAGCTCTGCGACATGCGCCAGCGGGTGTACGACATCCACCGAAGCTGCAGCCGCGCAAGCGATGCCTGTGGCCGACGACACGTCGAGGACAATGCGCGTTGACACGCTCCTTGTTTCAGAAGCTGAGAAAGTGGCGATTGAGCATCGCGCGGAAGCGCAACGCCAGAAGCTTTCTTCATTATCAGCTACGCGCCGAAAGCAGTCGCTTATCGGAGATTCCCCGGAAGCGGCGGGGTGCGGCACCGAGTTTACGCTGCTAAGCCTACCGCTGCTGAACCAACTGCTTCGGTGCGCGAAATGCGAATTCTGCTCCGGCCCTTTGAACGTTTCAAGAGGTGACCATGAGTACGGAGTGGCAGTTAAAATAGTGGTGAACTGTGCCGTCTGTGGAGATGTCAGCACCAGATGGAGCTCGCCGAGAGCAGGGGGGAATGCGACCTGCAACCCATTCGAAGTGAATGTGCTTGCTGCTCGGGCAGTTATGAGCACGGGAAATGGGCAGACCGTGCTAAACGACATTTTCTCGGCGCTGAACGTTTCTCGTCGCGGTATGCACAACAAAACCTACCAAAACTACGTAAAAACAAAGATGAACCCTGCCGCCGTGAACGCATCCGCGGGCGTCATGAGTGAGTGCGCGACAGCTATGAAGGCCATCTATTCCGAACTGAACTTCGGGAACCCCGGCAATATCGCAGTTTCATTTGACAGGACTTGGCTCACTCGTGGACACCTGTCACACATTTCTGTGGGAACTGTGATCGAACTCTTTTCGGGATACGTGCTGGACTTCAAAGTTCTATCGAACTTCTGTTTGGGTTGCGAAATCGGCCCCAAGGACGGTGACCCACGATACAGTGAGTGGCGAGCTCGTCATAAGTGCCAAAAAAACTCTTTGAGCAAGCCTGGCCAAATGGAGGTGGAGGCTGCCAAAATTCTGTTTGGCCGGTCCCATGAAAAACATGGACTGCGTTACACAACGATGTTGTGCGACGGAGATAGCCGCGCTTTCAACAGCCTTCAGGAGGAGAAAGTGTATGGCTTTGTGCCCATCGAAAAGGAGGATTGTGTTAATCACATTCATAAACGAATGGGTGCTGCATTGAGAAACCTCTTGCAGAAGAGCAAAGGGGAAGGTCGGCCAAGCCTCGGTGGCAAAGGCAAGCTCACTGCTGAGCTTGTTACAAAGCTTACGAATTATTATGGCTGGGCACTCAAGGCACACCAGGGAAACATTGATGAGATGGAGAATGCTGTCCTTGCCACGTACTATCATGTGACTTCCACAGATACAAAGCCACAACATTCACTGTGCCCAAAAGGTGAAGAATCATGGTGTGCACACAACAAGGCAGTGGCAAGGCAGCAGGCTCCTCCCAGGCACCGGTACAACCTCCCTGAATACGTTGCTGAAGCCCTCCTCCCAGTGTACACTCGCCTCTCTGATCGGAAGCTGTTGGAGCGCTGTCAACGAGGCAAAACTCAGAATTCAAATGAGAGCCCTCATTCAGTAATCTGGTCGCTTGTGCCAAAAACCAAACACGCCTCGCTCTTCACAGTCGAAACTGCTGTTGCGGAAGCAGTCGCCCGGTTCAATGCCGGAAAGAAACGTGCCTCTGAGGCCATTTTGAAGGAGCTGCATTTGAGTCAAGGCAGCACAGATGTTGAAAGGTGTCTAGAAAAGGACCAGCGGCGGCTAGCGGCATGTGACAAGAAGCATACCAGAGCAGAAAACTTCAGGAATGCCATGAAGAGGAGGCGTGTGAAAGAAAATGATAGTGATTATGTGCCTGGTGGCTTCTAGAGCGAAAAGGACTTCCATCTGTTGCTTTTTAGTAGCAAGAAGAAACCTATACCAAGTCTTCAAACTTCTTTCCGAGTTTTCTCAAAATCCGTTTTTCGCCTATGTGCTATACTGTTGCCCACAGTATCTTTTGATCTTGTGATCAGATTTGAATGATTCTTTTTGCAATTGAAAGCTTATGAGTTCCTATGCACAATAATACTACTAAATTATGGACTTGGTCAAGAGAAAATTTTTTATATGCTGATAAAACTGATAAAAATTTTCATGTTCCCAACCATTACATTACAGATGGCAATAACTTTTATAAAAATATAGCTAAAATTACAGTAATGGTTTAGTTGTGATCCTTGATTGTTCTAGAATATGGCCATATCAAGTTTTCTAGGATATTCAATGATTAAATTGCAGAACAATTGGGCAATTTGATCATTCATTATTTATTTAATATCTCAAAAACTACTTGAGCTAAGAAAAAATGGATTGCATATCTGTTTATAGCAGGTTAAAATATACATTGCCTGAAAATTTCATTTGAATATGACAATAAACAAAAGTTTTTTTTAGAAGACCAGAGTCTCCCCTTAAACGAAGTTATGAAGTGGTGTAATAGACATGACAAAAAACAAGATATTGTAATTCAAGTAGGTCATGTACTATGATGATTTGCCAGCTTTCTTGTATTCATGCTCTCATTAACATAATTAACAGTCTTGATTGCAATTGATCATTGAATCATTTTTATACGATACTAAAAGCGGCTCTCATCATGGCAACCTATCACTTCCTCCTAAATGACAGGCAGTTATGGCCAAGACATTGGTGGAATAGGAATTCCTTAGCAGTTTATTCAAGACGCGAACTGGGCAGATATGAATTCATCTCCCTGTTTCACTCGTCAAGCTAATTTGTAAACCTCACCTGCGATGCGCTTCATCATTCACCCGGTCGCGGACACGGTTTTCTGCGAGGCTTTTATTTTTTCAGATGATTCATGAGCGCTTACGGCGATACCACGCACGGCTCCAAGCGCGCCTAAATTGCATCAACAGTGCTTTATTTCACCTCTAAGTGCTCGGCCGCATAGTCCGGAAAATCGGCACGCGATGTGCTGGGTGGCGGCATTCGGTGACGATGCGCAATATGCCTAGGTGCGGTGACGAAAAATAGGCGCGCAACGTGTTTGGCCTCGCATTGCGGGACGCCGACGCGCGCCCGCTGCGCGACGAGCTTGGCCGTGGGGTCCGCTGCCGATGCGTAAAATGACCATCCGCTGTACCGAGAACCCGGCGGGGGAAGCGCTTCGTTCCTTGCGAAGAAGCACACTGCCGCGAGTCCGCTTACGCGTTGCTCTTGCCCGCAAAGTTCGAGGTTCGTCTCGTGTGCCGACGCCGTGAGCGGAGTTAGGCCTAGTGACGACTCCGAGCAGTAGACGCGCCGGCCGCGGTGCCCGATGTTTCAAAGTACGTAATGCGTGGTCGCGAGTACAAAGAGTCGTCCTGCGATCATCTTCGTCACGATGTCCGAAGTGCGCATAAGCAGAACCTCCAACCACGGATCCGACGAGTCAACGCTAGAAAGTCGGTCCGAGACGCGCGTTTGCGATGTTCGCTACGAGTGCGGCGTGCCATCGTAATCCCACCGAGCTTCCGCTAGTAGCTCCAAACTAAAACGTAGTTCTTGTTCAAAGTAGACGCCGTGAACACAGAGCGATTGCGAACACGCAACGAAGTAGCGCGACTTTCGACAGCCGTGAGCTCGAGACGCACGAGCTGCAGACGACGATCCCCCGGAGCGAGCATCGGACCAATGGCGAGGCGCGCTGGGGCAACATGGCGGACGCGGCCAATCGGAGGGCTCGAAACGACCTTCGAACATTTGCTTTTTGTGCGCTTGTTTTCGAAGGGAGGAGCCAGCTGCGGCGGGGAATTTGAAGACGGAGAAATGCGCTTTCCGATGAGCCCAAGATATCGGCGCCCGGTGGCGTCGTTGCGGAGCTATGATTTTTTGAAAATCAGTGTTTTTTTACGATTTCCCCAATAATTTCCGCCACCTCGGCAGGAGCAACAATTTTTTTTATAGCACTTCTACGCGGTTTTCGGTGAAGATACAGTCAAACCTCGTTAATACGTACCCGCTTTAAACGTACTAACGGTTAAAACGTAGTTGCGACGAATCCCCGACCGAGCCCCATAGAGCCCAATGCATTCGCTGACCGCTTAAGCCGTAGTGGTTCGCCCTATGCCTACCGGTTAGTGCGTACCCTGCGCCCGAGATAACTTTTTGTGCCATAAAATTTTACTGCACCGCTGAAATTCTCGACGCCACAATGTGCCGCCAAAGGTTTTCCGTGTTTTCTAGAAGTGCGGAGATCGGTCGATCACCGATTCCGACTTCCGCGTGATTGCGGCGACGCCTTTGCACGTAAGCATCGGGAAAGAACGAAGGCTAGGCGGCGGCCACCGACGAACGCGCCAGCATGACTTATCGCCGACAACCTTATCACAATAAGTATCTTCAGCTATGTGCCCGGGCGCGCGTGCAACACAGCGCTACCTTAAGCCTACTGCACGCTTTTACTTGGCGACAACCTCAACGCGCTGGGCTGTGTTCAAGCGCGCACCGCTTTGTAGAAACGAAAGCAGATCGCTGTTGCGGAGTTGAGCATTGCGGGTCGCGGACGCCGCGAAACCTCGCTGCATTGACGCTATCACGCTAAACGCACGCGTACGGTACAGCAAGCGTAGCGCTGTTGTAACCATATTGCACGCTTTTATTAGGCGACCACCGAACGCGCCTCCGTTCGCTGCCAGGACCGCTACAGCGTCGCGGAGGAAGCTCTACATCGCTGCGTTAACCGAACAAGCTACTCGCTTTATTTGTGCACGGTCTGGAACGAAGTGGGCACGAAGAACAATCCCACGACTGATGCGCGCGTGCGGTACAGCAAGCGGCCCGGTAGTGACGGCGTACGTGAGCCGAGCAGGCGACGCGCTGCACGCAACTACCCAGGAGACGATCGGCTCCACGCGGCCGTATCGCGTGTCAGTTTTCGTTTAGTAACAGATCGCGGTACAGACGCATACACATATATTGTGGAATGCAGACACTGTCCGTTTTGTCGCTATGTCGGTCACTGCGTATCCCGGACCCTTTAATAGTTTCGAAATGCTCTTTGGCGTGGCCGCCGCGCGCTATCGGGCGGTCGTGCGAGAGTGCTAGGATATTTTCTCCACTTTGGCAAAAAGAAAGAAAAGGCTTTGCGATGGGTACTTTAGACAATATTTGCTGTGGCACTCTATTTCTCTGCTGGCGGCGATGGCGTACGCCAGGAGAGGCAAATTTGTACTTGGTGGTTAATGCGTACTACCGTTTAGTGCGTAGTTATGCCGCGTTCCCGGCAGGTACGTATTAACGAGGTTTCACTGTATTTTGGAATCGGATATAAAAAGGGCTACAGAAACTGAAAATGTGATTTTCAAGAAATCGATTTTTTTGCCATTTTTCGCGATACGAAAGCCGCGTCCCCCCTTAACTGTGGTTGCTCCAAACTGAGGCAGACCACCTCAGTTTGGAGCTAACTAACAAAACGGTGGCCCCTATGTTGGTGGTCGAAGCAGCGGGCTCTAAAGGAGGCCGAAACGTCTTCCCAAAGCCGAGTCAACTGGCCTTTCTCAACAACAGAGACGCTGACACACGAAACAGTCCGTCAAAACAGGCCATGCACCAAACACGGAGATACCAAACGTATCAAGCAACGGGTTGTCTTGGCTTTCACACCAACCACAAGATGACTTCTCCCGTAGTTGTGAGAGCAGCCTTTACTCATGCCAAGTATTGTCAAAACATACGATGAAATGTGCTCGGGGACTGCAGCTGCAAGCAAGGATTTATTTGAAAGGAAATGCATTGTATTTGCCACTATATTTATGAAAACCAGCTGAACGTTTATTTTTATTCGCAAAACTGAGTGTCACATGTCCCGATACACAGCCTCAAACTAAGGACAACTTTTCCTGTGTTACCCAAGGACCTAAGGACAACTTTTCCTGTGGGCCAACTGCAGTTGGCGCTAACTGTAGTTTACTCCAGTTAACTGAGGTTTTTCGTAACTTAGGTTAATGTGCCCGTGTAACTAGAGTATTAGAGAGAGAGAGACCCAGGTGGTCGAAACAATTCCGAAGTGTCCCCCCCCCCCCCCTCTCTCCAATCGCGACGGTGTGACTGCAGCAACTTTTGCAGCACGCTCCGAGGCATGCACTGAGTGAGAAGACAGGAAGAACGCCAGAAGTGGTGGCAGCCCACTCACCTTCTGGCAGAGCAGGTGGAGTACCAAGGCCAGCGACGGCATCAGGAAGAACCAGAGCAGGGCGTTCAGTGACATGCCCAGGCGGAAGGGCAGCCGCACCTGCGGCATGCGGAGCTGGAAGCGTCCCTTCGGCTCGACAAACTGCACCACGCTCTTCTTGGACGTCGACGGCACCACCTCCTCGTCTTCTTCCAGCTGCGATGAGAACCGTGCAGAACGGGTGAGCTTTTGTTCGGGCAACGTCTTCAAAGACCCTTTTAAAAGACTCGCAGGGGCCCTTATACATTCGCCTAAGACAACTCGAAAGCAAAAGCCGTCTGGTGTAGCTATTTTGCCATTTTATATCGGGCAAATGCCACTTCGCTTTCGTTAACCTTTCTTAGTAATGCGAACACCGCAAAGATGAAGCGAATGTGCAGCTAGCGCAGTCACGTGATTTGAGCTTATAAAAACTTTCATAGTCTACTATGTATTAGGGCAAACTATTGGAAAAAAAAATGTTTACAGCCACGTGAACGCCACTTTCGTTAGTCAAGCGAATGCTGCAAAGACCAAGTGAGTGCGCAGCTTGCGTGGCTCAAGCCATGCTTGAGAGGTCACGAGGTTTTTTTTGTACCCTACACCGGCTTTTCATTGAGGGACCCTCCGCATGAGTTGTCTCGTGCATTCCGCTTAAAAACTGTTTCTTCAAAGGCCCTTTTAAAAGCTTGTGAGGAGTATTGTTTGAAGAGGCAGTAAGTGAAGTAGACGCAGAATGCCAGCATACTCTGATAATCTCGTTTTGATTCACTGAACATCACCATGGCTCCTGCACTTAGAAACATCAGAAAAAAATTCACAGCATATCCACGGGTGAATGATGAAGAGCTTGGGCGAAGCTCCTGAAGCAATCATGGTTACACCGTGAAATCTTCAGTGGTTTCACCCAGCAGTAATCAAAGCGATAGCCCAGTACATCATCAAAGACGTGACAAACACTGTATATATTTATACAAGAAATTTTGTTAATCATAAGTGGTAGCTGGACGTGGCTTCCGTTCCCCCTTCATTACAACGGCTTTATGGTCGGTGAAGTGATGGATTGGTGATGAATCGTAGTGGGATGTTTGCAAAGACGAAGTGGTGGGCAGTTTGCAAAGGATCGGCGATAGGTCGTAGTATACTGCCGGTTACGCCTTACGCGTGACAAGGTTAGACTAAGAGGAGCTTCGCCCTTAAAACATCCTACGCTGTCGATACCTGCAAACCTGCCACAATTGGTGTTAGCAAAGGGAGCATTACATCACTGACATGGGCCAAGCAAGCACAACACTGAAAACACACGCTACACTACCTATTCTTAACACCATGGAGTTTCTTACAATCACCTTAGATGGAAATCTGGAACTGTACACTGTTGTACACACGGGCACGCTAGGACATGTTTGATTAAGAGTGGTGCGATTCCGTGGAGAGCAAACACACCTTTAACGATGTGCCTGGTTAGCAGTGTTCAGTCTGTCACAACAGTTCATTTTGTACTGAAACAGCTGTCTTTCCTTAGTGTTACGCAAAAGCATGTTTAATTTAATTGGGTGTTCTTGCTTGGATGCAAAATTTTATCGAACGCAAAATGCACCGAGTGACCGGTAATGTTGGAGGATGGACTATGAGATAAGCATTGGTTCTGCTACAGTATGTCAACACTTTCTTCCTTTTTTTCTTTTTGCTTGTTTTAACGCATGAATACGTGCTGCAGGTGGGTAAAGTTAGTTCAAGTATGTAACACCGATCAACGAAAGCCTATTTACGAACATCTTAAAGGGACACTAAAGGCAAATAACAATTTATGTCAGAGTGAAAGCCCAATGTATGACAACTTCTAAAACGGCAGTATTATCAACAGCAGTGCCCTACTTACCGAGAAATTAAGCTAAATGTATCACATGATGAGCGCCACGAGTGGGACATTTTCGAAGTGATCCCGATGACGTAGGGAAGTCGGCCTACAATAAATCACTAGTAATCAAACTAGCAGCAGTAAAAAAAGAACATTCCGAGCAACAAAAGGCGTAATAAAATGCTGTTTGTTCGTTTCCGCTTGATTCATGGAAAACAAAACCTCCGTGGCGTTGCCATGGGGAACGGCGCGCGTGGTTCAAACATGGTTCAAAGGTTCCGTTTTCGCCGAACTGTGCCTCGCCCGTCTCAGTGGTAGTTTCGGGATCGCGTACTGCCGTGCGTGTTTTGCGCGCTCGTGAAAGTCGCTCTGACAGAAAGTTCGACAAAATGCCGCATGCGTGTGATATTGCCGGATGCCCGAATGGTGCACAACGCCAGTGCTGCAGCAAGGAAACCGGTGTGTCTTTTCACTGGGTGCCGCGGAATGAACCCTTACGCTCGAAGTGGCTTAGTGTCATGCCATTGCGCCTGTGTGCTGAACAGTCAAAACCTCTGCGTGTGTGTTCGCTGCACTTTCGTACTGAGGATTACGAGACCAACCGCAACTTGGTGACGGCTTTGAATGTGCCCATCCGAGCAAGTCTTTGCCTCAGCTCCCCGTTGTTGCTACTGTGGGTCCCGCTACTTCCGCTCGGCTGCTACTAGTGTTGGCGGCCGCGCAGTAAAAGCGGGCAACGTTGGGCACGGCAGCAGTGACGTATGAGAGTCGTATTTTCAGGCGGTAGATTTGAAGCGCGCTAACGCGATGCGCACCACTAAAAACGTGATTTTATTTCAAAATAAGCACTTCCTTGGCACAAAAGCAGCACTACGAGGTTTCTGGACCGCTATTTCAACAATCAACGTCGATTTAATATTTGCCTTTAGTGTCCCTTTAAGGAACCTCTCATTTGCGCGCATCCATATCTACGTTTCAAGTCGGGCCCCGCTCGACGCCAGTCAACGCAAGTCTCGCAGAAACATGCAGCCCATTCCCATGACGGCACAACACCTGCAGGTAAACTCACACAGATGGTGGCACCAAGTTTACCCCTAGGTATTATTGCGAGAAACTTCAACGTTAACATGCTGGATGGAACTTTAGCAATCGTTATCGTTCTTTCAGGACGTTATGCTAGCCACGGTTATTGGCAAAATCCCTCAAGCATGAAACTGGGAGTGGCCGGGTTATGCGTATGAGAGCAACGATGTACAGGGGTGCATTTTCTTGTGCTCCAAAGCCGTTACCAATGTAAGAAAAAAAAATAAATAAGAAAGGGAACAATAAAATGGACTGGCGAACAAACTTACGCTGCTCTCGCTGTCCTGTAATTAAAAAACAAACAAAAGACAGAAAGAAAAAGAGCAAAAGGTGAATGCAGGAAATAAAATGGCGCTTGAGTCTCTGCGGAGAAACAGAGTAAATGTTGACAGCTTCGTCCTACATGGAAGTTCAGTACATAAATCCTCAAAGCATTTTCATTCAAAGAACAGTCTCTTTAGGTGTACTTACGCTGTAGGTAACAAGCGGATCATCCCAGGATGTGACCTGTGCACGAGTGTGTGTCAAGGTCGTTAGCGATTTCACGCAGGCCAGCAAGAAAGATGGTGACGAGGCCAATTCACACGCTACGATTGCAGAAAAAATGTTCCCATCGCTCTGTTCGCAACCGCCGCTAAAGGCAGTTTCATTTCACATGGGCTGAAATTTTCACTCTGTAACTGCGTGGTGCGCAAGGTTGCTCGCTGCCATTCTTGGTGGTAGACGCCGCATAATTTTTCAAATGCAGCGTAGAAATTTGTGTTTATAATATTAAGTTTTCCTGAACGATACCAAGAAGCACACATGTTTTTTCATTTAAAAACACTTTTACAATATAAATTCAATTTGACGTGCGCAACAGTGGCCATAACCATAACAAACAATTAGTCGCAATTTTGATGGTTCAGCCGAATTGGCGCAATTTCAACAGGACCCAACCAAAATAAATCACTCTGCCGCGACTAGCAGAGCGAATAATTTCCACGTTGGTCGCTAGCAGCCATAGGTCGGCCAAAAATGTGGAGCTCACCCAAGAAATTTATTTTGCGCCTAGGACTGACTAAAAATTTTCTCAAGTGGGCTCACTCGGACTCCAACTCATCAAAATACTACTCACCCACACTCAGACTCCCAGCTCGATTCAAGTGAGTGAGTCAACACATGAGCGAGTTTGCCAACCTGTGCTTGCAGCTGACCGTTGTGAGGAGATAGATTGGTTGCATATTTGTTGTGAGTGAATTCGCAGCCGGAAAATCGCTGCGTTTTAGTGTCACGTGAAACGGCCTAGAGAAAGAATCGTCCAGCCACTACTCACCGAGGTCGAGTGCATGGTGGCGATGCGGGGGGAAGACCGCACGCCGGGCACGCTGTAGACATGTGGCGCCGTGCCCGTTGCGGGCGAGCTCACAACGCGTCGTGTAATCGAGTTGGCGCCAAGGTTCACCACGGGCTGCGAGGCGGAGGTGCCCAGGGGTGTGGAGAGGCTCGCGCGGCTGCGAGCTGGTGGTTGCGAGGCGGTTTCCAGCGATGACGAGGAAGACGAGGAGGACACCGGGATGCGCGAAGGGCCAGCCCGTGGCGAGTCGCCACCTGCGATAGTCAATGGTAGAAGAGAGGACATGAGAGGCCACGCGCTAAGTGCAAGGGCAACGGGAGCGTTTCAGTGCCATGCTGTGTGTGGTAGCTGCACTGGTTCCAGAGACGGAGTCACTTGTAGATATTGAGGTCATAAAACATCCACTGAGTACTAATACTCAAAGGTGTAGTGTGTCCGTAAAGTTACGATGCACTTTTGACCAGTCGAAGAAATCAACGAAGCAAGATAGAAATGTTCAGTGCAGTTCAACGTGGAACCCATTTGTCGCCCTAAACACGTCTAAACTATATTGCCACGCCCACTTCTTGTTTTATTTTGATGTATTCGGGTTTGACCAGAAAGGACGGTTAGCAGCGCTCGACACTGACCATGCCGCAGTGTTCGAGAAGCTTCGCGATTGTAGTAGATCATTTTGTTAAGATTGCGCGCAGGACGCGAATAGTCTAGATTATTCCGGAGCTTGCGCGAGCACCAGTGATAAGACTGGAAAGTTCGATGCGTGATGTATAAAAGACGGCGCGTTCTAGCCATGCGCAGATTATCAACGGCCGACAGTTCGCCGCTATCAGTGTACAGCGTGTATTGCTGTAGTTTTCGTTTTCGTTTTCGTGAGTTTTCGTTTCCCGGCCACAAGTTCGGCCAAATAAACAGTTTCATTTCGACACGCCGACTGCTGTCTTCATCGACGTCACGACCACGTGACAATATTCATGTTTTTCCGATACCCGGTTAAGCCTGGTGTAACAGAGAGAATAACGTCTGGGATTCCCTGTTTGAAATGATTATGGGTCGGTGATAGGTTCACTCCATGTTGCTTCACATAACTGCCCAAGTAAACGTCTAATGGTGACAGAACTTAGCAAGCCACAGCACACACTGAACTTTTATCTGTAACGTCCACATCTTGACTGGCATGGGCCGATCAGCTGCTGTGCTGTTCATGGTGCTGCGTCATCAGCTGTGTGTGCACACCCTTGCAAGTCATACTATGGAAACTAGGAGCGATTTCCTTTGATTTGGTGGAGGTTTCACATTTCTATCCTGCTTTCCTGTGAATGGTCAAAAGTGCACCATGGCTCTACGGACACAGTGTGTACAGTCAACTGCAGATTTTTCGGACTCCCTAGGGACCGCGAAATCGTCCGAAAAATCGGGCAGTCCGAAAAAACAAATTCATGCTTTTTTATTCCGCTTAAGTGGTCAAATCGCCACAGCCACGTCCGAAATAGCTTTAATGCCTCCCAGTACAATTATCAGGCATTTCAGTGCGCGCCCACGCTCTCGCAAATACATTCGGTACCTGCCGCGAACCCCGCTTAACTACGTACGTGCCAACCGCCACTTTTACATCTCGTGATGAGCGCCGCTGATAACAGCAAAGCGCGGAATAGATTACGGCTATCTCGCATGAAGCGTTTCTAAACGATGACGCGGAACACAAAGACTGTGGCGGAAGAGCGGACGACTCGTCCGGCATTCCCCGATGCGTGTGCGCATATGCGCACACACATCGCCGCTGATACGCAGCATTTGCTGCCGTATCAAGCCGATCGTTTCTAGTTGTGTGCAGTACATCGCCAACTAAACTGACACCGTCACTTTACTGTTGCTGTATCGTACGCACGCATTTATCATGAAAGGGTTCGTGATGCGCACTTAGTTCTTGACCGCACACGGGCGCGGCAATGGCGAGCTGGTTTCGTCCGCGAAGGCAACGCGTCTATGCGGCGCACTTAGCGGTCTCGCACAAAGAGGCAGCAGGAATGGCAGCGCGGCGCATTTGGGCTCTCGCCTATTAAATGCGTGCAGTACGCATGCAACTGCGCTAGGCCACGTGCACTACCGAGCAGTTAACTGAAGATGCTTATCGTAAGGGTTGTCAGCGATTAAGTCGTACCGGCGCGTTTGCCAGCTGCCGCCATCACGCCTCCGTGCATTTCCGCTGCTTATCCGTAACATCGCCGCACGGCGCCGCGATAGCGGCCCCTTTGAATTTCTGGTCTGCTTCACCCCATAACGCTCCGGCATTGCGGCAAAGCTGACTTTCGGACTCTGCTACTGTCTCAAACAGATCGACTCGCAATAGCGCTGATTCGAACCTACGAGATGATAGACGCGGCAGAGGTGGGGGCTTCAAATAATGCCTTGCGGACCTGCAATTCGGGCAGAAAGTCCGAAAAATCGGACACCGAAGAGTTTCAGCGTTCGAAATTTAGGACGTTCTTATACACTGACGTCTATGGGGCTGGTGACGGTGCCGCGATAGTGTCCGAATTTTCGAGCATGTCCGGAAAATCGGGCGTCCGAAAAATCGGCAGTTGACTGTAGTTGGAAGATATGAAGACGTGGCACTTTAAAACATTTTGTAAAATTCTTGATCAATTTTGATGAAACTTGCAAAGTTTTTGAATATTTGTGTGCAGATTTCAAATATGCAATTGTTTTTTTTTCTATGAAGTACTTCCCAGGATGTCACAAACACCTACTTCTTTGTTTAAGGCCTAATTAGCTAATTAACTGTAACCTGCACAACAATGTACAATTCACAGAATACACTGAGAATGTTTGTAGTGTGTCGTAAAGTATAAATCATTGCTTTAGGCTATTTCCAAGCAGAGTTGTGGTCTGTCGCACCTGATTTAAAAATGCCCTTATTTAATACTCGAAACAGAAACTTCATTTCGAACATTTTCTTATGAAAGTACTATAACAAAATTTGCCTTACGTCACATTGCATCTGTTTATCTTAGAAGCAAAAAAGAAATCATAATGATAACCCAGAACAAAAGACATTGCTCCTCCATCACAGGAAGGGCATGAAAAATTGCTTGCTTGCCCCTCAATTTAAAGGGCAGGATGCACAGTTTTGGTTTTTTTAAAGTAAGACATGGATAGAAGATGATGGTATGCAGCAATGAAAATTTGTAACTAGTTGCACAATGATGTCGGGAACGTGAAGAGGTGGCCAGCGAAATCTAGATCTTTTGGTTTATTTTCGGTCCCTAAGTGCCACATCCCCTCTTAAAGTGCTTGATCCTTTAATTACTGTGAAAGAAAAATTAATGCCTGAAATGTGCATGCCGGAATGCCTTTTTGCCAGAATCTATCCTATGGGACACACTTTAATTAAAACAGCACATTTCATTTCATACGTGCCTGAGCAGCATTACCACAGGCCAAAACTTGTTTGGCATACACTAAACCTCATTATGACAACATCGCATTTGACACAAAAATAACTTTGTTATATCTGAAAATTCGTTATAAACGTACATTTGCAACACTGTATGATGAGGCTACTCTTCATTTAATTTGTTATAAATGATAAATTATGTCTGGATTCGTTATAATGAGTCAGGTTTGAGTGTATACTGCAGCAAAAGGCAATAAAAACCGCAATGTTGGCTTTTCCTTCAACACTGCTGCAGCAAAGCTTGAGCATACGAGCAAAGCGACAGCCACCAGACCGCAAAATGAACTCCACGCACCTCTCTCTCTCGCAGGACTGACACTCTTCTTCCGCTGGGTAGCGGTGCCTGCCGGTGACTTCGACGGCGCCCTCGTCTTAGCCGGAGTCTTCCTGGCCGGACTCTTGGCCGCCGGCGACTTGCGCGCCGGAGACTTGGGGGCAGGTGATCTGGGCCGCCCTGGACTCTTGGGCCGTGTAGTCTTTGCCGGGCGTCCGGGGCTCTTTGGCGCTGGGCTTTTCCTGGCCGGACTTTTGGCCTTCTTGGTAGGGCTTGGCGACTTGGGCGCGGCGGCCTTCTTCTGCGGCGACCGGGGCGTTCTCGAGGATGTGGCGGCGGCCCGGGATGCGCTGCGGCTCCGGCTGCGGCTCGTGACGCGCTTCTTCTCGGGTGACTTGGACGACGAGCGGCTCCGGGTGGTACGGCTGCGGACCGTCACCGAAGTCTCGGTCTGTGCGGGGCAGGGACACACGAAAAGAAAGAAAGAGAAAAGAAAGAATGAACGACGATAGTTGGGAGAAAAGTGGCAGTCCCTCGAGCGATACGCAGCTAGGGCTGGGATATTGTTAAAAAGACACTAAAGTGAAGCATTAAATCAGTTTACACCCATAGTATTTTTCAAAGATGAAATTGTCGCTCATTTCCCAATCACAGGTTCGTTATTAAAAGAGAAAATTAGGGTCAACACTTCATTTACGAATTTTGCACTGTAAACCCAGCACACGAATAATGGTTCGAAGTCGCAAATTTCAGCCTATCTTCTCGTAATTGGGTCACAATGGCCCAACGAAATTTCCTGAAACGTGTCACGTTAAGCCTGTGGCTCCCTCAGAACACAATTTCATTTGTTGTTACCAGTACAAGGATAATGTAGGCCTCCCTAGCAGATGCCCTAAACATACATCTATGACATCTCAGCAAGTTGTGAAAAACTTCAAAGTGGCATCGGCACTCGTACTTTCATATTTTTCTTTTCGTGCCTTCTCGTTTACCAAACATCTTCCGAAGGCAAGAGCTGCGCTTCCTGCATTGTGGAACAACAACTGACCAATACAGGTTAAATTGGTTTTCAGTGCAGCACACCTTCCAAGAATGCCAGGTCAGTACCAGGGGCCACATTTGACAGCACGACGAAACGGCGCACGTGCAACGCTTGGGTCATGTACCTTCACAAAACGTCCATTACCAGTTGCACCATTTCACGCCGACATGCACAAAGACTATTCCCCTACATCAACGAGGTTTTGGACAGCGGTAATATGTTTTTTATCAACCTGTGTCAGACCAAACGTCATTTCACGACGTGAGGACCGGATTTCATTTACCACCCACATGTCAGTGGTAAATGAAATCCACTTGTTGGTTGCAAGATGCCGACGTAGCGAGCGAAAGCAGTGATTTGCTGCCACGGACGCGCTTGCGCGCGAACAGCGAGGTGACAACGATCTGCGCAGCAGCATTCGCAAGTTACTTAAAGGTGACTAGGTATACGTTCGTCATGCAACGAGTGCGTTATGCGGCTCTGGCACAACGAGGAAAAACGGTTACCGTCCCACTCACTGTGTAACTGGTACGGGTGCTGTACCGTGACGACGAACCGGACTGTGCGAGAAAACAAACGGTAATGTAAGCAGCGGTGTTCACAGCCAGAAGAGTAGCGTCACGTTGCATTGCAACCGGCTTCCGTCCTGCAGGGGGTTACTCTCGTCTCATAAATGTTGCGCTATGCACATTTCACACTCTCTCATGCATAGAACCTTGCTTGATGCGATAGTGTTTTGTCAAAGACGGCGCCAACTCCTTCGAAATGCGCTGGAATTACCTAAAGTACCTGAAACGTCCAAGGGCTTAATTATGCCGAATATACTATAACGAATTTTTTTGTTTCATTGCAGCTGGTTTCTGAAATGCTAAAGCTGACAGACACTGCAGGCACATGCTGCGACAGACGCCACACAGAATCGCCTCGACGACTATTAGTGGTCTGCAAGTTAATTTCTGCAAAAGTTAGCGATTCGGGTCAGATGAACAGTTATACCACAATGGCGATTGAGAGAGTTATGCAAATGTGATGCTGGAACCACATGGTGCACTTGAAGGGCACCCGGTATAATCAGTCAGAAATAGCACAGCCATGAGTTTCCACTCGGAGTAAAAAAAAAAAAGCGTTGCCTGTGCATCTGCCAATGTGAGCTCAAAGCGCAGTCACATGGCATTTTGGTTTATTCCAATGCGAACAGATGGCCCTGCCCTCCGGTCATGGAAATCTTTTGATGAGAACACACCAGTGATCCTAAAGTATGCCCGCACATCGTGTCCACCTTTCGCTTGTCACTGTCACTGTATAGTGTCTATATGAATAAAGCAACATTAAATGATTACACGACAATTTTTCTTGTTGCAGCGTTCAGTAATTTGAAAAGTGTAATGTGTATGCACACAATCCACGGTTTTGGGATTCACATCGTCTGCCAAACCAGCAAACACTGCGCAGGACTGTCACTGCATTTTAGTCACACGAGTGGCGTCGCAACAACGGCGATGTGGGCATTTGCCGCGCGTCGCATTTTTCACTTATGAAAGACATGCCAGGCAGTTCCAACATAAGAAACCAAGAGAGAAGTGAGAATGCTTCCTTCTTGGCTTCAGTCTCGTAGTGTGCTGATCGCCACAACTTCTGCACGCCACAGTGATTTCTGCCAAGAGTGCAGCGTCAGTCGAAGATGTCACTCAAAAATCTTGAAACGATGCTATCACCACTGTTGACATCAGTATACTGGAAATATGCGGAGATCCTTCTGCTGCAGTTAACTTCTAGGTTAATCTGTCCTCAGTATCGGGAATTGTGATAGCTGAGTTCATGAGCTGTCCGAGAAAACTCCGAACAGTATTGGCTGTTCAGTGCTTTGCTGCAACGAAAGAAATCAGTGCCATCACTTACAGATAAGCTGCTCGACGTCCATGGTGAGCGTTGCTGCGCAAGAAAATAGAAGAGGCATGAGCAGTGATATGCAGACGTGATCTGGGGATGTTACGATGCACTTGAGTTTCACGAGACAATAGAAAGAATTGTATCCCGCCACGCCTCTGCTGGCAGATTCCAATGTCGAGCTCGACTGTCCGAGAAGGTTTGAAGGACGCACACATTTCATGCTATCCGAATTTATGTTTGTTTGTCAACCCGGAAAACGCGATGCAGACTGTTGCTGCATTTTTGTCACCTGAGTGTCGTTGCGACGGCGGCAATGCAGGTGTTCGCAGCACGTCATGTTTTCCACTTACGAAAGACAAGCCACGCGGTTCCAGCTTATGAAATCAAGAGGGAAGTGAGAACGCTTCCTTCTTGGTTTCGGTCGTTCACACAGTGTGCTAACCACCACTTCCGCACGCTACAGTGCACGCGACTGTGCAAGAAGGTTTGACTCGCAGCATCAGTCAAAGACGTCGCTCTAAAATCTTGAAACGACGCTATCACCGCTGTTGACGTCAGTCTACTGTGTGGTATGCGGAGATCCTTCTGCTGCTAACTGCTAGGTTGATCCGTACTCAATATCTCAAACCGGTGTTATCAGCCAAGCTGGGGTACTCAGCTGACTGAGAAAACTCCACAACAGAATCGCCTGCTCAGCTAACGCCTCTTCCATTTCTTCAATGCCAGTCAGATGCACCCGATCCAATCATTCACCACCCTCCCCATATTGTCCTTTTGTACCCTACCCCGTCGGCTAGCGTTCGACACCTGCTTTGCGTTCATGGGGGAGAGTGCCCTCTAGGTGGTGCCTCGCGACAGAAGTCAGAGGGGGTAATGTTTTGTTCAGCTGTATTTCTATCCGTGAAGCAGCATCTTGCATCCCTCATGATGACTGTCTTGGCTGTCACGCTGGCTCTCTAAGAGAAATGGTTATTTTAAAATGGCGCATCTCTGTTCGTGGCACTATAAGCACTATCAATGGGGGCGCATCACTGCGACGCTGCTGCATGTGCTGGCGTCAAAATGTGCCACACGAGCGCTGTGAGGCGGCAGTGGTACTGCTTCGAATCACAAAGGAAGGAGTGCGAAGGAACAAATCTAACAGGCGTATGATGTAGGAGAGGGACGTCGCATCTACCGAATCTCCACGGGAACGCGCTCAGACACCCGTGTGACGCAAGCAGTCGTACCCTTTAGGTGGCATTGCACCACGATAATTTCCTGAACTAGTAAGGTGGACCAACGGTTCCCTCGTTGAGGAGAGAGCATTTGCACTGGCATAAAAAAAAAACAGAGGGTGTTGGTTCAGTGCTTCGCCGCAATGAAAGAAATTAGTGCCGTCACTTACAGATAAGCTGCTCGACGTCCACGGTGAGCGTGGCTGCGCAAGGAAGTAGAAGAGGTAAGAGCAGCGATATGTAGATGTTATATGGGGACGTTAAAACGCATTTGCGAGATAATGAGAAGGAATGTACCGTGGCCACGCCTCCGCTGGTTGACTCCAATGTCGAACTCGACTGTGCAAGAAGATTTGAAGAGAAAAAAAAAACAGATGGATGTTACTCAACATATGTATTCGAGAGCTGTGGAAGATGTGCTTCGTAGAGAAGGGGGAGGGGGGGGGGCATTTGCCTGTTCCAGGGATCCCCCTCGTTTCATACCCCAACAGCCCCACGAGGAAAAAAAAAATTCTTTCGTGCTAGATAGTCCTAACTTCCCTACTTGCCCTTCCTACTGTGGTCTAAAACGGTAATTACAAATCCGGGGATTGCTAGGTGCTCAATTCGCCCTCATTTTTGTCCTCCAAAACTAACGGAGGGTGCTGAGAGTGGACGCATTTGCTCCAGAAGCTGCGCTCAATGAGGTGGACTCCACACTGAGAATCTCAGGTGAGGACTCGCACATTAACCACAATTCATGGCTGCCTCTTTCATTAGAGACAAGCAAAGTTCCCAAATAAACGCTTATAGGTCACCTAAGGTGCTATACCTACATGCAGTTCATTTAACTGAATGCATTCTGAAGTTAATAGGTGGTATTTCTTGTTCAAAAGATAATCTTTGGCTAAATAACCCATAGTGGAAAGAACAGAAAAGAAAATCCCTTATGACAATCAAACCTTTTTTTTTTCTCTACACAATCTTGAAACATTCCCTAAGGTATGAGAATATTTACTTGCATTAACATTATTAAACGACAATGCCCTAATGCATTTAATCATTTGTCTGTTTCCAAAAGTAACCCTTTTAGAAGCACTCTAGCAATGGAAACCAAGTCTTAGTGCGAACAGCCACAACGACCAACTCGCACATAATGATACCTTGCTCTGAAACGCAGAACGGCAAAACCTCGCTACTGCGTTGTTTGTTCACATATGTTCAGTTGTAACATTGATGAAATCTGGTTCCTATCAAATAACTATTAGCATGTTTTTCGAAGCTATTTAAGGGTGTGCTTCTGTGGTTTCTTAAAAGGCAGAGTAAATGGGGGTGAGGGAGTGGTTCCAGTGAACCACAGCTGCAGAAAGCTGCGATATTGTAATGTGCGCAATGAGCAAACAACACGCATTTCATCGTGGAATGACACAAGGTGCGCAAACACGGACATGAGAGAAATTGCGCTGCACTGATGGAAAAAAAAAGACCCAAAACTTACTGCACACGCTCAGGAACGCCAGCACCGCCTCTCAATCACGCACATGTGCACATATATGTGAGAGGTAGCCAGTTCTTCTTTATGCAAGTTAATGAATGTTGTGTGCACTCACAGTCACAATGACGCAATGATTAGATAGTGATCCTCCGGATAACGACGTTTCACGCTCAATAAATCTCTCCAGTCCGCGCTTGCACACCTTGCTTTCTGTCATTCCATAATGTACGGTAGTTGTCCAACAAGGCCATTAAAAACATGCACGCTAAGTGCTGCTTGCCTGCAGGCACAAAGCAGGCCACTGCGCTTGGAGGTGCCCGTCATGCGATACCACGCATCAGTCGACGTGGTGTAGTGAAATGTGCGCCACACCGCGAGGCATGCTGCCAGAATGTGAAGTGCGTCAAGCCCTCATACGACTAAGAGGCAGAGAAAAAAGGCGAGACAGGCTAGGGTAGGGTGTCGATTCTGTGTCGAATGAGAAGATGTGCAAATTATGTTGTATGTAGACGCGATGCCACATGCATCTCTAGCATGAAATGCAACTTTCCTGTCACAACTTAAAGAAATAAATTAAAGCCGGTTCCATGCCTGTGAAATCTGAGTGAACAGTGAACCTGGCAAGCAAGCGCCACCGCCTGGCGAATGCAGACTCAGTTCTTTCTTCATCTTTATCTCCTTTGTCATTTTTATTTCACTGTCGTTCTATGTTGCCCTCTCTCCTCCTCACCCTCTTTCACACCCTTTGTTATACTATACACAGCTATGCTATGGTTTACCTCTCACTTCCCTTTCTCATCCCCTTGCTAAAATATACAAGGCCATGCCATGCTTAACCCTCTCCCCTCATCCTTTTCTTCCTCCTCACTTCCCCTTCTCATCCCCTTGATAAATATACAAGGCTATGCCATGCTTTACTCTCATCCTTCCTCCTCACTTCCCTTTCTTATCCCCTTGATAAAATATACAAGGCTATGCCATGCATTACCCTCTCCCCTCATCCTTTTCTTCCTCCTCACTTCCCCTTCTCATCCCCTTGATAAATATACAAGGCTATGCCATGCTTTACTCTCATCCTTCCTCCTCACTTCCCTCTCTTATCCCCTTGCTAAAATATACAAGGCTATGCCATGCATTACCCTCTCCCCTCATCCTTTTCTTCCTCCTCACTTCCCTTTCTCATCCCCTTGCTAATATATACAAGGCTATGCCATGCTTTACCATCCCCCTTCTTCCTTTTCTTCCTCCTCACTTCCCTTTCTAATCCCCTTGCTAAAATATAAAGGCTATGCCATGCTTTACCCTCATCCTCCCTCCTCACTTCCCTTTCTTATCCCCTTGCTAAAATATACAAGGCTATGCCATGCATTACCCTCTCCCCCTCATCCTTCCCCCTCACTTCCCTTTCTCATCCCCTTGCTAATATATACAAGGCTATGCCATGCTTTACCATCCCCCCTCTTCCTTTTCTTCCTCCTCACTTCCCTTTCTCATCGCCTTGCTAAAATATACAAGGCTATGCCATGCTTTACCCTCTCCCCTCATCCTTTTCTTCCTCCTCACTTCCCTTTCTAATCCCCTTGCTAAAATATACAAGGCTATGCCATGCTTTACCCTCTCCCCTCATCCTTTTCTTCCTCACTTCCCTTTCTCATCCCCTTGATAAATATACAAGGATATGCCATGCTTTACCCTCACCCTTCCCTTTCTTATCCCCTTGCTAAAATATACAAGGCTATGCCATGCTTTACCTTCTCCCCTCATCCCCTTGCTAAAATATACAAGGCTATGCCATACTTTACCCTCTCCCCTCATCCTTTTTTCCTCCTCACTTCCCTTTCTCATCCCCTTGCTGCTGAAGTGTACAAGGCTATGCCATGCTTTACCATCCCCCTCTTCCTTTTCTTCCTCCTCACTTCCCTTTCTCATCCCCTTGCTAAAATATACAAGGCTATGACATGCTTTACCCTCTCCCCTCATCCTTTTCTTCCTCCTCACTTCCCTTTCTCATCCCCTTGCTAAAGTGTACAAGGCTATGCCATGCTTTACCATCCCCCTCTTCATTTTCTTCCTCCTCACTTCCCTTTCTCATCCCCTTGCTAATATATAAGGCTATGACATGCTTTACCCTCTCCCCTCATCCTTTTCTTCCTCCTCACTTCCCTTTCTCACCCCCTTGATAAATATACAAGGCTATGCCATGCTTTACCCTCCTCACTTCCCTTTCTTATCCCCTTGCTAAAATATACAAGGCTATGCCATGCTTTACCCTCTTCCCTCATCCTTTTCTCTCTCATGCTTACTACACTACACATGGCTATGCTACGCTAGGAGCTACTTGGCACACACCCACTGTCTAATTATACTGTTCAAGGCTATGCCATGCTTTCTTTACCCTCTCCCCTCTTCCTCCTCACTTCCCTTAGCATTCCCTTGCTATACATGAGCTGCTTGGTACACACCCATCGAGTTTTTGCATCAGACGCCGGCCCAACCCCAAACAATAGTGCCCCACTTAACAGTTTGAGATAATTGTGAAGCATTCAAGAAGGTACTCATCTTTACGAATAGCGGCTGTTTGATCTCAAGACCGGATCAAATAAGACAGAATTCGATACTGGAATATTTGTAAATGCCCCTAACGATTAGATACATCCAAAAGTTGTTATCAGAGTAGCTGTACAATCGCAATGCGGAACGTTTCTCCAATAATTTTGGGGCGAAAATTTACAACACGAATGATGACGACGAAAGGGCAGACCTGATGCACGGATCTTGGATTTTGGTCCAACGGATTGTACGTGTGATAGAGGAGGCCCGGACAAGCAGCACTATACACATTTTTCTATCCTCTTCCACTCCGCAACCACCGCACAGCCATCACCTTCGGGGCATGCCGCGCAGTTTTACCTTCGTGACGGACGACAGGTGCACGACGGCGATCGAGTCGTCGACAAATTGGATTTGGCATTGGTTGCCCTGGATGTGGATCACTCGCGCAGGCAGCGGGTGATCCTTAACAACCACCTGGGAACCTACCTCAACGTTGCTCTTCCTCGGGGGAGCCATCCTCGCGTGCTACGCCTGCGACAACGGAAAACGGAGAGAGTCAGTCAGGTTGCCAGAGACAGTGCACCACTGGACGTACAATGCCCACAGAACAAAATGCATCAATCTATAGTCGGACACAACTTAAGTCCGGAGACGACCCGCCCATACAGCCGAAGCGCGGCAGCCGATCACTTCCGTGACTAAAGAAATAGTCCCGCTCCTGCACTTGGCAATGTTCTCCAAATGCGGGGTCACCGGCAGTCTGGTTCATGACGTCAGTCCACAGTGGACACCCATTGGTGCAGGCTTACGAGCATTCGCCCTTGAGGAGGAAATGCCTCGGACTTCTAAAGTTGTATCCGATTATAGGGCTAAGTAATGCATGTACCGGAACACAAAATGACGCGTAACCACCATAGGAAGGACACCAAATAGAATAGGGCACATTCTTGCTTGTGTCCTTCAAATGGTGGTTACGCGTCTTCGCACTCCCGTAAGCATGTATCAACCAGGGCTGGGCAGAGATACTCGGAAAAGTATTCCGGAATACAGATATCGAAATACATAGACCGGAAGCCTAAAATACAGATACTGAGATACATTTGCCTTTAGCGTAACGGGATATTCCGGAGATACTTTTGCAATATGACGAAAAAAGTATTCCGGAATTCAGATACTGCGATACAGATACTAGAATACTTTTTTATTTCAAAGATTCTCGTACTCCGCAAAGACATTTATAAGTGCAGGATAATGGTGTAAATAAAGTTGCAGTGCACTGAAACTTTTAGTTTATTTGTTTATTACAGTACCCTCAGCGCCATTAAGACATCACAGAGGGGCGGCAGCTTACAAAGTACATAATTAGTAATAATGACATAATTACACATATAAATCACAATAAAAATACACTATTTGACAGCAACAGTAACAAGCATTGGGTACCGAAATCGACATGCTTGGTGATAACTAAATGAGCCATGCTAGAAATAGCATAGTTTAAGCAAATAACTCGAATCACTAATGAACATCAGTGAATTGAGAAAAAGTATACATTTACTTTGCACATAAGATCGACTTTGCTGAGTAGGTTGCTGTGTGAACTTCTGAAGCAGGCTCTCTTCTAGACAGCGTCGATTCGGCCTCAGCACAAGACTCACGAAAGAAAAAAGTCTATGTAGCGTTGCAGAGAGGCACAAATTCGTGTTATAGTGAATAAATACCGCCTTCATAGCCGAATAGCCCTGGAGCGCGGCGAGACCTCTTCTCGGGCCATCTAGATACCGAAACACTTCCTCCCTCATGTGGGTTGTTCTGACCGCTCAGAAGCCCAAGTCAGTCCCCATCTTCGGAATCCTCAGCAGTCTGGCCCGGTCGGCGCCGGGTCAGACGACTGAGGATTCCGCTGCCTATATAGGCCGGTCATAATTACATACGCGCATTGGAGCCCAATACAGTGATGCTACTGGCTTAGGCCACTTTGGAGCAGCAAAACTAGCTTTTGGAGCAGGTGCTCCGCCTTCAACAATTCATTCTGAGCCGAAGAATTCTTTAAAAAGTAATAAACATAGACCAAAACCGCGGGCAATTGAGTTGTGCACTTTGTGCAAGCAGGTTGTAGCAGCCAGGGCACATTGGCGCAGCGGTAGCATCGCTGCCAATATGTCGAAACTGCACAATCCAAAAATTGGCTTCCTAAAATCACGTTCCTTGGGGGTGAGAGGGTGTAAGCCCTCCCAAGTCGCTCTTGCAAGCTCTCTAAACAAACGTGGAATCAGGGAGAGCTGCTCAGAGCGCCCCATCAGAAACTACAGCAAGTACTCGTCGCCTGGGCCGAAAGGGTCATTCTTCAATAAAGGTGTCACCAACACAGACGCTACCAGCACCCATTTCAGCAAGCCACAACACGCGAAGTCGCCTCTGGCGGTGGGGGAGCCTGGTACCATTTCACGCTTGTGATCAATTAGGAACGCACCCTGACACGCTGGAGAGGTGGCTGAAAGCGCGACAAAGATAGCCATCTGCTAGTCACTTCCGCCCTGGCTATGGGAACTGCTTTTAGAAGTGCCGCCGTTTTGAGAACTGAACGCACGCGAAGCATTGCAAAGCCTCTGTTCCAAGGCGGTATCCGTGCGGGGGGTCACGAAGTAATGGTTTGCCACCAGGAAAAAACTAGGCAAGCTGCACTGCCATTGAGAGACATCGACTTTTGTTGGCAGAAGCAGACAACACTGCCTGCGCGATTCTGCTGTCTGCGGCGTCGCGTGCTTTACCACATGGGCCATTCTGTGCTTGAGGGGAAAGCATCGCCGCCCTTTCTGTCGGCGACCGGCGGTGCGCCTTTGCTTGTTTTGGCACAAAAACAAATTAAAAAAAAAAAGTCATACCCCCTTATAAACACGCGTAAACTCATTTCTGACAAAAAGAAAATGTAAAAAGATACCCGTGTCCTGCATTGTATCACGATACAAGCTATACACAGTAAAAGTATTTCACTACCGAAATACAAATACATTTTGCAAATGTATCTCGATACAGAAATACAGATACTCAAAAGTATCTCTGAAATACTATCGCGATACTGCCCAGCCCTGGTATCAACTACTCCAGCAACAAGTGTTACCAAGTAATGCATGCACTTTCATTTCCACTGTCTTTCGTTCTTGTCACATCGGAGATAACACCACCTTCAGTGGCTCCAATCGCAACGACACGGTGTGGTTATCTTGAGCAATTGTGCGTCCCACTTGTTATACAAGTTTTTCATGGAGCATTTCATTCCACGAGTGCTGTACATACACACACACACACACTGGACTTTTAGTACATTTCCAAGTATCCAAGCATGCGTCATGACCTTGAGCGCTTTCCTTAGTTTTTTTTTTTTAACGGACGGCTTATTTTCAGTGCAATCACGAGTGTGCATAGGCATGCCGCGGCATCTCTTGGCAGCTGTGCAATAACCATGCAGCTAACAACGCTCAAGTCAGCCAATGGCCGTGGACTTTGGGTTTATGGTGCGGTCATTTTGGTTTAAGGCATCATTTGTTGAGAGAAGAGGGAAATGTTTCTAGCTTACTCTCAGAATTAATTGTAAATTCCAGGCCGTGTACTGCACTATAATGTTTGGCTCACGTGTTCTCAGGAGCCTCGACTATCGATCAGCAGCGTTTTCTGAACGTGTTTAAAAAGTGTTGCGAGGCCCTCTTAAATATGCTTGTGAGACAATGTTTTAGCCAATCATGATGTTGCACATATCGTTAGTGAAGGAAGACAGCCAACGGGGATAAACACTTATGAGCGAAAGCCTTCGACAATACAGCCCCCCCCCCCGATGTTTGCGCACACTCTTGCAAGATTTTCTTACATGAATAAATGACAATGACTTGATCTGGGGATTGAACTCAAGACCTTTTGTGAGATGGCCAGGTTACCACATCTCCTTCAGGCATAGTGTGCACATATGTGGATGCATTCTGCTTTGGAAGAGTTCAAGCTGCCTCGTAATCAATTTGTCTTAAATTTATTTTGATGCGTACTGCTGCAGACAATCACATTGCTACTGCAATGTTCAGTGAGTTGTTCGACCTGAAGCGTTTCAGGAGTCAAAAGTATAATTTGTATTTCCTATAAATGAAATGAGTGCTGTGGGAAGTGTGCACTTGGGTAGCAGACTACCCAAGTGTACGCTTGTTTATATGTCGTCTTTAATGCCAGACGCAAGCATCCCTCTTCCCACAATGCGTGTACAAAACGGCCGCACCAATAGCAGAATCCAAATGACCATCATGGTACGCATGCCTTGTCTTCATAATTACAACTATCTATGAATAAATGTCTCTTATATACGACGTGCTATACAACAAAAATTAACTAAATGTTTGTTTCAAAAAGATGCACTGTCTGTTATGCTGGCAGCCTTCTGATGGAAAAAAAGAAAAAAGGAAAGAAGAAAAATTAATTGCGTTGGTCAAGGTAACTGAACCTGGTAGTGAACACCTTACGAGACTGTTTCGACTTGTTCTCCATGCCCGAATGGTTTATGCAAATGGTTTTGGTTAGCAAAGGATTGCCTTTACATTTAGTGCTGTGCATAACTTTTTCCTTCTTGAGTTGGAACATATAAAAATATGCCGCATCTCCATTTGAAGGCACCGTGACCGAGAGGTATATACACATGTACAACAAAATCATCATCTATCTAGCCTGACCTTCCTTTCAATAATGCTGCACACATGGCAATTCCAGGTCACAGATGCCAGGCGTGCTGTCAGCGGGAGAGGGCAGCCTTGACAGCGGAGCAGCGATCGCAGAGTTTTTGAGAGGATGTGGAAGAAAGACTGACGAGGAGCATTGTTTGCAAAAAGAGATATGCTTCAAAGAGCGTAAGCTTTGTTCAGAATATGACAATCGGTATCATCATTGCTTGCCTGTAGTTCTTCATTTAAAAATAAACGGAAAGTAACTATAGTATCACTGCAAGCATGCAGCTACACGGTGTGGTGCTGCGCCCTGCAGACAACTAAAAGAAATAATGAGCACTTTTACTATAAAGGGGATACATCCATATCGCGGCAAAGGTCTATGCTGCACCGTTCTAGTTGTAGTTTATGAAATACAGCGTGAGGTATGTAGTGCTTTATGGTCCTAAATATGTTCACCCCCCTCCCCTCCATACACACACACATAAACACACAGGGAATGAACCGGGTGAATTGTTGAACCTGCATTAAGCCTGTTAAATAGATGCTATGATGAGAGAGTAAAGATGTCATCGTTTCATTTAAGACTTAAAATGAAGGCTAGCAAGTGAAGCTAATGGATTACGCCAAAGCGCAACACTATTCTGTCGTCGCTGTTATCAACGGTACCGCGTCAGTCGAGGTACCGTTACCACAACAACGCTGCTTTTTCAAAAGCGCCGCTAAGAAGCGACGGTGTCGATAGTCGCGAGTCGGACGATTTTTTTTTCCGAAAACGGCGCAGTTTTCGCGGTAACGATCTACACAGCGGGACTATTAGCGTGGCTCGTGGACTGGTCAACACGCTTTTAGCGAACGTTTTTTGTTTACAAGCTTAACTGAACGGTACACAACGGAAAAGGCTACGCCCACCGCGCAACGGCCCAAACTCGGGAACGCCACTACCGCCATCTACACCAGATTCGGCGAAGTTACGATTAGGCCTAGCGATGCAACGACGCCGCCGCTACACAAGGCAACGATCATGCATGCAACGGAACAAATTGGCGCTAACGCGGTTCACTCCTCGTAGGCGATCGCCTTGCGAATGCATACGCACGACTGTCGGCCCACCCCACCACAAGAAACGGTTAAATTGCGCCAAGTGAAAAGCGTAATCGAGGGGGGTAGCCCCGATAAGTTGACCGACGCCGCTAGCAATAAAAAAAAGAGACGCTCGGTCACTGAACTTGACCTCGAGAGTTGCATGTGCGCCGCAAACCGGCCGAAACATCGTTCAAACGCGTTGCAAATGCATTGTCCATTAGCGCCGTAAGGACGAACACCTGCTTATGCAACGAGTTGAAGAAAGCGACCGAGCGGCAAGGGGTTTGGGATGGTCGCTCCGGCTCCGAGCGCGCTAGTTCGGGACACCGCACGATATCGCAAGTCTCTCGCGTCTCAAACGAAGTCGTCGGTATCGCGCACACTGTGTTGCTGTTGCGTGTACGCTGCCGTAATCGCGCGTAGTCGGCAAAATTTCGCGCAGCTCGACTTACCTACTGCCGGTGCCGATCCGTTCAAAAGCCCCCTCGACGCTCGTGAACGCGCGCACACGGCTTCCAAGCTGATCGCCGATTGCGCGCGAAATGCAACGTTAAAGGCACGTGTTGCGGCGATCAGAAATCGCGGCTTGCGTTAGCGACGATCGGGACAAACAATGTGGTTAGAAAAAGAGCGAAAAATAACATTATAAACATTGAAGCGTGGACTTACCCGGTTCAAAAGGCTCGACTCAACCGACGCCTTGTCAACGACAAAGGTGCCGCCAGACGCCATTGGCCGAGTGGACGTAACGTGCCCCGCTATTGGTGTTTTTTTGCGACGACTTTTAAAACGTCGCGTTTCATTGGGCGTACTTTCCGTGACGTCACGCACGCATGACTGCGTTTGCGGAGCCTTCCCGAGAAGCCGCGAGGGCAAACGGAGGAGGCGGTCCACTTTCTTTTATTTTTAGCAGAACGCATTTGGAGTCAACAATGCCGTGCGTTTGTAACAACCACATGCGGTTTGAAAAGCGGCAGGCTCGCACGCATCTTTGCGGGTCAAAATGGCGCGCTTCGCGTTGCGAACCGCCTCAACTAGATGGCGCAGTGAGACATTAAGCCATTTGTACACGCCTCGAAGCACCGGAGTTGGAGTAAAATCATCTGTCTATTTGAGCTCTAGTAGCATGTTGCAATTTGCAGCCCCCCTTGGCCGTATGTTGGAAAGGCGGCTGCCGTCCCCTCACATGGCTTTGAATGGCGATAGCTTACGTGGTTGCGCAGATACATAGGCACACGGGCGTTTAACGCAGTTTCCCCTTCTTTAAGACCTCTGCAGGAAGCGCGATTCATACTCCCTGTCACGCGCAAGGCGCATCACATTGCCGGTGGTGAAGACGTGAAAAGAAGAAAAAAACTTCTCTGCAGGCTTCACTAAAGGCTCGCGCCGCCTGTGCCTCGCTAATTTGGCGTAGGCCCCAGTCTACCTGAGACGTCGTATCCTTCAACAGGCCCCACTGCCAGACTGGTAAGCTTATTTTTGTATCAGTTCGAGATTTGATCCCTAGCATAACCATATCTTTGAGCACCTACGTTCGATTCTGCGCTTGTGGCCGTGTTCGTTGAGGCGCCATGCCTTTTGCATCGAACCTCCGTGCCGCAAGTCCCAGGTTCGATTCGCACCGGGTGAAAACTTCGATGTCAAATTTTTTTTCTTTTTTTTTCTTTAAGGTACACGCAGCGCTCGGAGTGTTTACACACGCAAATAGGAAATTCGGACCACATTACTTTTCGGCATTTCGGTCGAATCTGGGACATCACTCGCGGCACTTGCAAACGAGGGCACCTCTTGATACACGTTCTTGTTTTCCGTACAGGGAGAGAAAACACGCTCTCATATCGGGCACTAATAAATCATCTAAGATGCTGCAAATCACACTCATCAGCATTTCACGGAACAACTTTTCAACTCGTTAGAAAAAGTTCCACGTGGGTACACGTTGCGGCGGTCACTTCGTGTGCTGCTCTTGCGAATTTTTTTCTTCATGTTCCGTGCATCAGGTTTCGGAGGTGAACAAGACAGGAGGGGTCCCTTTTTCTCGTAGTCTCTTCCACCGTAACGCGATCGCGACTTTTTGCCGACACGAAGCGATTAAAAGCAGAACAAAACGCCTACTTTTTTTTTTCTTCACGTAGTCCGCTTCCGTCAAACCGGATCCGCTATTCCGCGTCGAAGTTTCTTCGCTGATGCAACATATTGTTCGCGCTTGCGCGCCTTTGCGCTGTAGATCGTCGTGTTTTGAGTTTGTCAGCAGGTAGATGCGGGCAGGTGGGGTCTCCGAAGTAAAACTTTCCAGCGGTCATCGTTTTCCAGTGCGGCGCAGTACTTTTCATTCATCGCCCTCGAGATCACGTGTGGAAAAGCGCCGCGGTCGTTTCGTGTTTCACCTTCTCAGTGTTGCCTCCTTGCGACCTCTAGTTTCTTTTAACAGTTTGCGAGGAAAGCCTTCGCTCGACTACGTGCGCGTACTTTGATGAGTCGTTAACGCACGTCTTCGCTGTGATATCGATTTAAACTTAATATTGTAGAGCTAAGCTCGATGTTGTGGGGACGTGTCATTGAACTCCCATGTTGGGATTTTCGCAAGGGTGGGATATGCTTCATTCACGCTGCAGTCGAACCTGAAAGGGATCACAAAACGGTTCTGTATGTTTAGGTAATTCGATATCTAAAATGTGTTATATATCGAAAATATATTCGAGGGATATTACAACTATTCGATATACGCAATAATTCGTTATATGCGTGTTCGACGGTATCTCAAATGAATGTATGAGGATTTACAGACTATGACTCATACGTACCTGAAAGATACACGAGATGCATGCAACATACATGTGCACTGTGACATGCTTCTCCGTATCTTGACACTTTTCCAAAGATTGTTCGGTGAATGTACATTGATTCAGTGCGTTCCATTCTCTTATTCACTGGGGACCAGAAAAATGGAAGATACTGTTATGGCAAAAATGCTCTTGAAGTTTTCAGTTGTGCTCACGACACACCTTTCTAGCATGAAAGGTTTACCCTTGAACACGGAAGAAAATTTTATTTATGTTACGTGAAGAAATATAAACATCGCCATCCGATTTTTTTAATGGGTCATGCGAAAGTTTTCCTTGAATCTGTGCATTGCAGTTAACGCCAGTCTGCCATACAAAACTCAAGTTCTAAACTGTAGCACGCAAGTGAAGAGCGGTGAATGTGCAGTATGTATAATGTCATTTGGCTCACAATAGCGTAAAGGTGAGATGAAACCTCGCCATCAAGTTTCATCAGGTGTCGTACTTACCAATACAGTCAAACCCGGATATATCGAATCTGAAGGGGATCACAGAAGAGTTCTGTATATAGGTAATTTGGTATATAAAATATTTTATATCCCCTTCAGGCAGGAATTATGATGGACTGTCTGAAAAATGCGTCAAACTCGCATAACATAATTCCAACGCACTCAATATTAGATCCCGAGAAAGAAAATGACATAATATGTTTTGTGTGAGTTTCAGTAATTAATCATAATTAGCACGTAATTAAATATCTAATTTATTCTGCAACCAGTCAGGTTTAATTCTTGCATAAAAAGAATCAAATGTTTGGCTCAAAATGAATGCTCTGTTTGTTTTATGGTTGTATTCGTTTCGAGCAAAATATTACTCTGGACGTTGAACATGGTAGTGTTTCTAGCAAAGGGATCCTCAGCAGCAATAAGCAGCCCAATGAAGTTAAATGAGTGCTAGTTGTCCACCCAGGAAGCCAGTACAAATGTGTACACTGCGTTTCAAGCCATTTGAAGAAACACGCAGTGCGTGACGCCCCTCCGGAGTTGATGCATACAATTGTACAGACCGCCGCTGAAGGGGATATATTGATTGAAAATATATTCAAGTGGATATTAATCTATTCAATATACACAGTAATTTGTCATATGTGGGTTCATCTGTACTCCTTGTATATATGTGCATCACATAGACAACATTTCTCAGTGTTTAACTTAGCATCATTCAGTCCACAATCATCGAAGCTTTCAACACCTGTTCGCTTGAACAAATGCTTTTAATACATTCGCTTTGCCCCATGCCATATCATGCTGGAAACGTCTTCTAAATACAGAGTTGTGTGCAACCCTGATGCATTCCAATAGGAACTGCACTTCTTGTTTTTATATTGTTTCTAACTTTTTATTTCTTTTGACGTTCAAATAGTGACGAATATATAGCCATTGCATAACATTGTTTTGATATGTATTAATGGTCTTGTTTGAGCACTTGTTGAGTGAGGTCTTGTATATAAAAGCTGCCATTTACTGCTAAATTCCTCTATTTTTTTTGTTGCCTAATCAATAATAACCCAGCATGACCAGTGCATTTAATAGATTTGTTGTTTGCTTTGATGGTGTACTGACTACTTGTATGGCAAGCTCGTAAAACATTCACTCCGTGTTCTTGTTAAATTCTGTATAACCCGCTTCAGATAATGCTTCAATGGGAACCTAGGTTGTACTTGAATAAATAAATAAACATGCTGGACTCTATAGCTTCTGTAGTAATTGAACGCTCTAAACTTTTGAAAGACAGGCACAACTTTATCGCGCACACATGCATGGAAAAGACACAAGGGATCAGATAAGAGACCCAGTGCTGCTGATATTAAAGATGGGAATCAAGACGACAAATTTCTACGAACCAGGAACAGTGAAACAGCAGCAAGAAGGCCATCAGTAGCAGTGAATACCGAGTGTCAAAGGTAACTGTCAGGTGCGAACGAGTCACTGACGATACGAAGTGACACTGGGATGCACGAACACTGTTGGATCTTCTTTACGCACAGGTTCTTCTTTAGGCTCACCTAGTCATTTGCCTATTGCCTGAGGAATACCATCCCATGCTTGGGCTACCTTGTTTTGTCTTATCTAACCTTGGCTTTGAATAGAAGTACACGTTGCTGGGCTAATCGGTTCATGTTCAAGTACAAGCTACAAAAGTATGGCTGCTTTTGCGCAAGGAAACAACGACGGAAGGGGTCCAGGACCCCTTCCCTCGTTATTTCCTTGCGCAAAAGCCGCCATACTTTTGTGGCTTGTACTTGGCTATGAATGAAGGAGAATTGTTCAAGGGGCCCATTTCTTTGTTCGACGTAACCAAATATAAATCCAAAAGAAAAGCCAAGTAAATCATAGGGGGACACTATTTGTTGTTTTTAACTGTAGTGTAATAGTTTTGACAAATTAAGAGGAACTAAAGTGGACGAAAAAGCACCCTTTCCGCCGGTGGGATCCGAACCTACAAACTTCGAATTATGCATCCGATGCTCTACGAATTGAGCTATGACGGAAGACGCTTCTCTCATTTTATTTTGTTGGGTGTTTACGGGTTTGTATTCCCTGGGAGCGTTAACCAGCACCACTAGTAGCCATGGCGGCGTGCGCGGAACACTCTTTTTGCTAGGAGGCGTTGCGTTACGCATGATCTTTGCACAATGTGGCAGCTGACTAATAAACACTCGCATGCCACCTGAAGGCATTAAAGGGGTACTGACACAAAAATTTTGGCCTCGCACTTTTTTGCTGCATTGTGTTGCTGGGGGCCTGTTAGTCATAACACGGCACATCGTTTGCTGCAGCGCGTGACAGACAATTAATCACAGGCTCCTCATTAGCGACCAGTGTCAGTTTCGGTTTCAAAAACGACAAGCCTCCGGGTGCTACTATCACCACCCAGCGGGTGCAGCGTTCAATCACGTCGGCACACAAAACTGTGACGCAGTTCCACGCGATTCGCGAGCAGCCGCCGAGAAGTAGGCTGCTGGAGCGAACGTGGCAAAAAAAGAAAATGGCGGCTATGACGTCATCATAACTTGTTTCAGCGTGGTCACGTGAGGGAAGTAGGGGGTCACCGAGGGTCTCCTTTGAGGGTGTCAATAGCCCGAGGGTGTCGATTGCTCACGCATACTTCAAAATTCATTTAAAATACCTTCCAAGCTATATTCACCGTTGATATTTTGCAGATGATATACGCATGTTCACGGGACTCGATCCCGCAGGCTATCTCGGCCACGAAATTTTGTGTCAGTACCCCTCTAAGTCTGCCAGGATGAGGCTCTGTCTAGTGACCCATGGGCAACAGAACCTATCCTCCAAAGATGTTAGATGTGCTTGCCGGAAATATAATGGAGCTAAACGCATAAAAAGTGGGTACGCGCCAGGGCTGGCGTTTTATAACTTTCTGCTTTCATCAGTCATTTCAGTTTCCATCAACTTGTCAGCTTTCAGTTTCCACGACATTCTTTTCTTATCATGCTTTGTGCTTGCAGTGGCTGAAGCTATGCTGCGGCATAGGGTGATATGACTGTGTTTGATCCTTATTTCATCATCATTTCATTGCAGCTAAGCAGCACAGTGCCGGGCAGCCATGTCGTCGGCCAAGTCGTGCGCCAACTGCGGCTGCAGCGAGATTGACATCGATCCGAGCCGTGGCGATGCCGTCTGCACAGGTTGTGGCTCGGTGCTCGAGAACAGCATCATCGTCTCGGACATCCAGTTCGAGGAAAACGCACATGGTGGCTCGCGAGCTATCGGCCAGCTTGTCCTGGATGGTATGCAGCTTACTCCCCTAAACTGCAAACGCGTGAACAGAGTACTGAAACTGAAATTTCGTGTGCAGCTCACCGTTTTTTTTTTTTTGCTTCACTTTATTAGAACTATGGAACCATTTTACGAAGTTCTTCGAATGCAGGAAAGAAATAATAGATTAAACTTTTGGTTAACACTTACCAAACAGTCAAATATGTATGCTAAGTGCAGCAAGGGGCCACCTCTTGGTGTAGGACGTTTAAAATTTAACAAATTTTCTCTACGTGCAACGAATATAGACAATTACTGGTCTAATAGTATCATGAACCACTAAAGCATGCATTGATAAGCCTGGTGTAATGTTAGAAAGGCACACAGGTGTCAGCAGAAATGTGACGTGAAACCACCGCAACCATTCTTTCTTCTATCGCTTTTGGGCTTCTCTACATCCAACTTTTGTGCCGGGATAATTTAAGTCCATTACCATCGCTTTTTTCAAACCACACAATGCTGTTATTCTTACTCAGGCGAATTCAGCGCGACATAGGCGAAGACAGGAGACACAGATGGACAAAAACGAATGCCGTGTCTCCTGTCTTTGTCTACGTCACGCTGCGTTCGTTCGAGTATGTAGCAACTCACTCAAGTCAAGGTATTGCTGTTATTCTTGCCTTCTCTTGGTTATCACACTGGCCTTTAAAGCTCTTGACAAGACTGTGACAACGCAGCTTTGACCAAAACACTAACACTTGCAATGGCACGTGATATCACGTCACCCCTGTCCCTCAGTTTTTGTGACAAGCCGACGTAGTGAAATACGCCCTATACCAAGGTGCCGCACTCCATGTGGCACACATTTTGGCTTGCTTTCACTTTGTTTGAATAGCCATTTAAATAATCATTCATTGTGCTTTTAAGGAAACCCAGCTTGATGCTGCGTTTTATGAGGTATACTCGGTAGCATACTCCTACAACATGGGCAGCATTGCTGTACTTTTGAACTACAGCATGCCACCCGTGTAGTTTAGCAGTTTGTAGAAATAAACATCCTGCGAACTCCTACAGAGGTGATATAGCATAACTTTCAAAACCGATTGCTTTTACAGTACCGCCCAGGAAGACATGTACGCACTGTGAACAACACAAACTTACGAGCACACGTACCTTTCACAATGATGGTGGCGGTGGTGGTGGCGATTTTGACACAGGCAGGGTTAGCCTGGCCTACATAGCCGGCAATTGCTCTGCCTGAGCGACTCTTTCCACGCAGCATGTCTAGCCATACATCACTTAAACCTTCATTATCTGCTGGTTTTCATTAAGGTTGTGCCATCACTTAAACCTGTCTCTCGCAGAAAACGTGAAATAATAGCATCCGCTTCCTTGCGAATAATCCGGACACCTTCCGGAAACAATCTCTTCGCAGCATCCATGGGGAAACCCTCCTTTCTTCATCTTGTCTATTCATCTCTCCCTTTCGGAGCATGAGCACTTGCAGCACCAGATGTAGTGGTCTTCATTGCAACTTCATTGCACTCAGTACACAATGGGGAAGTAGCGCCCCCTTACTTTAAACCACCGTGCAGGAGTGTAGGCCGATCATGTTCTAACTCTATACAGCAAGGTTGTGACTCAGCCCTGTGTCATGAGCGGACTTCGTTGTACCTTTCACATTGACTCATGTGTCTGTTACAGAAAGTGTACGCGTACAAACTACTATTTTTTTTTCCAGTTTTGTTAAAGGTGCAGCGAGCTTTATTTTCTTCCATAGTGACCCCTTTGAAGTGACCACTCATTGATTGTTTTTTCATTCTTTTATTGTCTCAGGGACCAGCAACATCCATCTGAGCGGATTCCGCCACGGCACGGGGAAAGAGTCCAGGGAGCTGACGCTCATGAAAGGTTAGTGGGCCCACAGTTCTTTTGTGCGCGCTGCATTGCTTCCGTGTGTTGTGCGCACCTATTGGACAACGAATACCTCAGTTCCTGAACTTCAAAAAAGAAGGAAGAAAAGGCGTACTGTTTGGGACGCCTTTCTGTTGCGCAGTGATAATCGACGTCCAACCTGCTTGCGTTTCCAGTCCTGAAATATGTGTGTTCGCTAGTTTCCCACCAGGGAATGCTGCGTCGCAGAGATGACACGCATGCCATTAGTGACCTGAAAGTACCAAGCGTGCGCATTACTTAAAGCAAAAAAGAAAGAAAAGGTACACAAGATAAACGAAGATTATTTTTGTGTAACAGAAGGGTGCGCCCTTCCTTTTTAGTGTGCGTTTGTGCCAGAGTAAAAGAAGTTCCACGACTAGCACTCGTATAGCCCAACTACTTGCAGCACGCATCAGTCAGCGTGGTTTCAGCGTACACATCTTGCGAGAATAGCCTTTCAATCCTTAGCCGGGGAATTAAAGTGCACACAGTGCAATTTCAAGAGCATTGGTGTGCGATATATCATCTTTCACAGCTGCGACGTTCTTTCTAGATGGTCAATTCGTATCTGCCACGCTGGCCAAGTGCTGTGGGATTGTTCGATTCGCATCCTCTTAATGCAGTGTTTCCCCTCGTTTCTCGATCCGCAGCGAAAAGGAAGATCATACAGGTTTCAGAGCGCCTGCGTCTCAACCAGCACTGCATTGACATGGCCTTCAACTTCTACAAGATGGCGCTGCAGAAGCACCTGACGCGGGGCCGGCGAAGCTCCCACGTGATTGCGGCGTGTGTCTACATGGTCTGCCGCATCGAGAACTCGTCCCGTATCCTTTAAAAACAAAAATTATCGAGGGGTTTCACGTAGACCGCGATATGATTATATGCCTGAGGCAGGCCGTAGTGGGAGACTCTGTATTAATTGCGACTGCCCGGTGCTCTTCGACATGCAGCTATATATAAAGTACAATGCTGTCATCGCATTTCGTGTCCCCACTGAAATGTCACCTCGTATCTGGGGATTGAACCGGCAGCCTCATCTAAGCAGTGCAGCACCACACAACTGATCCATATCCTTTCTCCCTGCCCACTCGATGGCTTACGAGTTGTCTGCAGTTGCTGGTGGAATCTAATAATAGCTCACTTGTTAAGTGGTTGGGATTAAAGGGGCCCTTGCAACACTTTCTTTAGCATGGTCAGAAAACGCTGCCAATCGGTAGTCGAGGCTCCCGAGAACACATGAGCCAAACATTATAGCGCACCACACGGCCTGGAATTTACAATGAATTCTCGAAGTTAGCTGGAAATCACTCCCTCTTCTCTCGACAAATGATGCCATAAATTCAAATGGCCGCGCTATAGACACAAAGTCCACGGTCATTGGCCTGATCTGAGCATCGGGAGCTGCATAGTTCTCGCGGTCGTCAGCGGGATGCCACCACGTGCCTGCACACGCGCTTGTGAACAGACTTAAACTAAGCCGCAGCGTTCGAAGAAAAAAACAAAACGGAAAGAAAGTACTCAAGCTCATGACATGTGCTGACAAACGGACGTAGCTTCTTGCCCCCTTGTCATCCATCCCCTGCGTAGCTTTCAGCGCGCTGGTATAAAAGGAGAGAGAGAAAGTGCTTAAAGTGTGCGAGAAATCCGTGTAACTCCACTCGTGCTTGACGGCAGTCGATTTGTAATGCAATAAACTCCTTTAATGAAAACCATTCAATGATTACATGGAAAAGTGTTGTGGGGCCCCTTTAAGACAGCACAAGGTGTTGGTGATGAAAGATATGAGAACAAGTCTTGCTATCTTGCTTGCAATCTTGGCCCTGCCGACATCTAACCCTTAAAGGTAACTTTGCAGTTTATATAATTATGGAAAAAAGTTATGTGCTTCTTGACAAAACTGGTACTTCAGACATGCTCCTCGACCTGAGTGACGTCGTCCAAGTCAACGTCTACGAACTGGGCAAGACATTCCTCAAGCTGACGTCAGCCCTCTGCATCAACATTCCAGCAATAGGTGAGCTTTTACTGCCTCTACTGAGGACGAACCATTTGTGTGTTGAGGAAGGTGCATGAAACAAGCACGTCATTGTCATAAGGTTCATTTTTCCATCAGTATGTTCACGTCTACAAGAAAAATGCAGCTGGCGATTAGTAGCTGCTAGGGTGTGTGGTCCAGGAGGGGGTAGCAGGTGGGATGAGCATGCCACCCCTATCCGACGCCTCTGTTCACATAGTACGCCTCAGTGGTATGGCCGGTTTGTTTATACCACTGTTAGTGTACACCACAGTACACACGGCTGTGCTGTTATTACGCAGCGCACATGAGACACTTGCTGCGCGAGCAGTCCACGTTTTCCAGACATGCGCTTCGCTCATCTTCTCCCTCCGTGGTACACAGTTTCCTTCCGATTCAATGCCTCGCACGACAGCGGATGCCAACAGAGTGTTGTTTTTTCACCGACACGAATATTTGCTATGATGGAAGGGATCATAGTTACCATTAGGAGAAACGCACATGCACGAACGTACCATTCAGCATATTGAAAGTGTCAGTGAGCGTTTCTTTTTCCACATATGTGTAATACTGTCGTATAGTACTTTTGCGTGGGATTTTCTAGTGGATGTTACGACTATTCAACATATATAATATGTGGGTCTATCAATAATTTGATATACCTACCTTATACCAGGGTTGAACTGTATAGCAATCATATGGACGCTCCGGACACATCCACATCGCAAATGATGTCGTTGCTGTTGTGCTGTTACACTGCAATGTTGCACAAATGGCTCGCATGTGGAGTCCTAGAGGGTCTCCAGAGTTGCGGATCGTGGTTAACTGTAAAGCCCAACACGAGAAAGTGGACGTATTATAAAGCGATATGCTCAACTGCCAAGGTGTGGCGCAAAGGCAGCATTGTGCCTTCCCCTGCTGGAGTTAGCATTGCGCATACGCTGTCAAGACACTAGCGTTCCTGCTGGGCTGCCGTGTGTGTGCTGTGGGTGTTGAGCCTTGTGAACCACTCTGTGAATAAACCTTCCATTCTGTATCTCTTTCTTTATACTTTTGTGAATACTCACTAGTTAAATAAGAAATGAGCAGAATATTTGTGCTTGTTTCAGCTTGTGAGCTGTTATTAATATTTATTTACAAATGTGCACATTTCACGGTACGTTTAGATAATTTTCGACCGTGCTAATCTGCACTAGTTGGAGCTTAAACTAAGGAAACTGTACAAAACTGGTATTTTCTTCAGCTGCATAAAACTTATCGTACTATCAGTATGGTTGTTTCTATACCTGTCTGACAACGAGATATAGAAGTGGTAGAACCCCTCTTATACGTTCCTCACTTACATGTTTGCCTGCATGTAACGTTTCTGCCATCTGGTCCCAGCAAAATATCTACATACACCTATGTACTAGAATCTCCTTTTCAAATGTCGTTGCCACAAGGTTCCTGCCTAATGCATTGTGAACTGTCGCTGCACTGGATTGTGCTGAGGAGGAACATCAATGAGTTTAAGGCTGTATGTTATGGGAATACTGCCAGAGGGAACGCGGCAGAGAAGGGACAGACGATGACGGTGTGTGATTTGTGGTGCGTGCCGTGGTTGGTGCTTGGGGCTGGGCGCTGCCTGTACGCTGCTGGGGTGCTATCGCGTAGTGGTGCCTTATGCCTTATTCTATGCTGTTCTTATCATCCACCACTCGCGGCAGGCTGACCCCGGTGATAACGAGAGGCCAAGGGGCAGCCACACTGAGCGCACGTAGTATGACATTAGTAATGACCTGAGTACTCCTCGGTAAAAGCTTTCTCGCTCTGGGCGTTCTTGACGTCCAGAGCGTCATTGTCGTCCCGGCTCACGCGGATGTTGTACTCAAGCGAGCGCCGCCGGAAAAGGCCTCGAAAAATGCCGCTCGTGTACCACACCTTGCTTTCAATCGAGTTGCCCGTGTGATACGCCCCCTGTGAGCTCGACTTGGGGCGTTCTGCTCGTCGGTTATGTGCTTCTACAGCGAAAGCTGTTATGACATCATTTCACCGGCCGTTTTTGGCACCGTAGTTGTCCGCCGCTGCCGCCGGTATCCGTAACCAGTATCGCTCAAAATAAGAAAAGAAAACGAAATAAGAAAAAAATTCCAGGATGGAACGAGGTTCGAACCTGGGTCCTCTGCGTGGGAGCCCAGTATTCAACCTCTGAGCCATGCCGGTGCTTGAAACTGCTTTGCAAAAGGGTCCTATACAGGCTTCATGTCGGGAAGGAACCACATTAGCATATGCAATATAGCGTGGTAGAAGAGTAAAATAAGCACCAAGCGTCGCACAATGCGAATTCTGTAACCAGGCGTCACACAATGCGAATTGTGCAACGAGTAGCTTGTTGAATGCTTCCAACCCATTACAAAGGGCTCTGTCATAATTCTTCGTCGTCATCAGGCACAGCATCAACAAAGTGCGCATAATGCCTTTCATGCGTTTAGCAGGTACCACGGCTCTTCGTAGAATGACGAAAAATGGCACAGTGCCTGCTGCCCTACTTCTAAAAAATTACAATGATTTATAGCGTAGTGGGTTCCTCGCAAGTGCATTTGTATTGGTTGCCAAGGAAGCCCATAAGCGCGAGATCCATTTCCTCGGGGTCTCAGTAAAGTTCTTCCCGCCCCCCCCGTCTCTCTCCCACGCCAACGTATGTTATACAGCATGATGGGAGAGGGAAATAGCGACCGGGCGTCACCCAATGCAAATTACATAACTGGTGGGCCGTTTAAAGCTTCCAGCCCATTACATAGGGCTAAGCCATAATTCTTCATCGCCATCAGTCGTCGCGTCAACAAAGTGCGCATAATGCGTTACAGACGTGTAGCGGGTGCTTCGCTTCTCCGCAGAATGACGAATAATGGCTTAGTAGGTGCTTCCCAACTTCACAAAAATTGTGATTTATGTAGTGGGTATCTTTCTAGTATACTTGTATTGTAGCCCCAAGAGAGCTTACGATTGGCTCTAGAAACGCGGCTCTTCCAGCTTTCGCTGTGACTGTGCTGCGGTTTCAGCGCAGGCCTGGCGTTTTTTGGCAGTCTGGTGCCGTTGCCCCGGCTGGCGCGGTTGCCATACTCGTGCGACCACTGCCAGCAAACACCTAGAAAAACTGCGATTCTGCACTGGATCTCGTTCCTCGTGTGCCACCAGTTGCTCAGCTTCGCTGGTCATTGCTGTTTGCAATAATAAAGCCACGCCTAACTTTCTTTTTCTTTTTTTATGGTCTTGTGAAAAGCATACTAGAGGGGCTTTACTGTACATAGTAGCACTGTTGCTAGTGTGCCGAGTGCTCAAGTTTCCCCTAAAGTCTTCTGTCATGGAAGAAGAAAAAAAACGCACGCAGAATCTTGTTTTGGAGTTGTCTGAGTGCTGCATAAGTGCAGAGTTTTATCACAGGTTGTGGCCGTTCTTAGAATGCTGTTTCCAGGTGGCACCGGCATGGAGTCTTTTGCATTTATTCCTGTGTTCGTCAGCATCTGGAATGGCCGCCTCTGAAGGAACATCTTGCGACCACTGAAACGCAAGTTTGGCATTAAATTTTCACAAAGCATAAAGTTTTCTGATGTGTGTCGGCAAAACGTGCGTCATCACAGAATTCAATGAAGCCTTCTTAGAAAGTGTTCTCCTCCTACGTTTGTTTTGCACCACGAGTATAACGCAATTTATGGCGATGATCGTCTTACTTGACAGAGGGACAGATGGCTGGACGGACAATTGTCTTGTTGAGTCAGCATCGAAATGCTTGCGCACTTGAAGGAACAATAGCGCACAAATTTTACATCGTTTTTTTTTTCTGTTGCAATAAGTAGCTAACGACCCACTTATCATGGCTGGAAACCTCGTTTTCAAGCACGCGATGGTTGTTTGTCAACAGTTTTATAGCGCCCAGTCGCCGTTTTGGTTTCAGAGAGCACTGGGACAGGTGGGACCCAGTGGGGTTGTTGTGTAAACGCTACTGGCCACATGAGCACACAAAATAGTGAGCACCGCGTTCACAACTCTTTTCAATGAAGGCTTCCTGGGTGCTGCCATAATCCCCTCTGGGCAGTTCTAAATATGCGTGATGCCCCAAAACTGCACTGCCTTGGCAAGGACGTCAGCCTCATTCCCGTGCCAGTCCATAAAGAAGGTGCTCCCTCTTTCCGTTGAAAAAGTCTGCTAGGAGGGAGAGCGCTCGCAAGGAGCATAGCTGCCAATGCAAACATGTGGTGTAGGTGGTTGATGGTTGTTCACATTGGTACCAAGGTGTCGATGTCGCAAGGTGGTGCGTTTCACGTGCAGTTGCACGACACGTGCTTCAAATTTATCTTAATTACGTTCTAGGCTGTATTAGCCACTGGTATTTTGTAGATGACTGGCGTGTCCATCCAAATCTATCCCTTAAGTTATCTTGGCTTCAAAACTTTGGTTTCAGTACTCCTTTAAAAGGTTTTTGGCCTCCGACTGTACGTTAGTCGTGCACAAGAGGGGAAAAAACACAGTAAGAAAGTTCTGCAGGCTGTACAGAGCATTTATTATTGCATTCTTTTGGAACGGCTCGGTTCAGTCTTGGCCTTTTCATTACAGCGGGCGTCTTACTCAGGGGAAAAACAGTCAACGGTGCATAGTTGAAACACGTGGACAGCCGAACAGTTGGGGCCGCTGCCACAGGCGTCCACCGAGAACCTTTGCTCGTTTCACACACTGAACATGAGGTTCGGGGCTCTTTAAAAAAACAAACAAGAAGAAGCGTTCCGTCGAAAAATGCAAAAACAACCCTGATCACTACTGCAGCTTTTGCATTTCCGCAGAGTTTTCGAAAAGCCTCTGGTAGCTTTATTGCAAAAAAGGCATCGTTTTAGATGCTGCAGTGTCGAAGTCGGTGCATTGCCGGAGGCATCCACCCCTTCCATCAGGAACTACGTCTGGGTATTCTCAAGGACTCTTACATTTTACGCGTTTTTATGGCATAAAAAAAACTGGAGGAAGAAGTTTTCGGGCTTATAGCACGAATACTTGAGTTGCGTCCTATGAAACACCACAGTCACAGAAATCACTCACAGGTGTTTGGTCTCTTAGAGACAAGAAATATAGAAAGGTCTGAAGTTTTTGTTGCGAGTGGATGTACTGGGGGGGCTGTGATCGAGCTGAGGGACTTCCGGTGTGGGAGACGACACCAGTTAGCAGCAGTAAAGCAAAGCTAATGTGTCGAATTTCCTTGTAAGACCTGGTAATTAAATTAACTTTGTCTTTAGTTACGTTCTGCGCTAAGGTGACCCTCTGGCATTCTTTTCAGTTAGGACGTCTTTTGTCCTCGTTTCATAGTATCCAGTGCATGAAGTAAAACAGCCACCAACTAGCTCAGTTCATCACTCTCTTGATCTTGTCACCACTAACTGGAACTTCCAAAAGTAAATCATCGCCTCGTGAAGACGATCGTCTGAAAAGGACTGTATTTTCCCTGTCAACAATGAGTCTCCTGTCAACTCCGACGGCTCGTGGAAAAACCGGCCAACTGTCATTCGGGGTCAGTGTCCCGGATAACATATTTTTTTTAGGAATGGGTTTGAGACAACAATTTCACCACACACCCCATTGCGGGCAAACAGAAATATTGCAATTCGGCACACAGACATGTAAAAAAAAGAAAACCGACACTTCGCCACAAAAAACAAGGATGGTCACAACCTTTGTGGACATTTTCCTCAATGCGTTGCTTCACATATTAAAAGGAGCCCTGCAGCACCTGCCGAAGTTGCCATAGAATGAGCTTACCGTTGGACTCTTGTGGCCACGTGAATTTCCCCATCCACCTATCCATCTAGTATAGGTGGAGTTATTGCACGCGTGCTTTCTCTCTCTGATGTGACGTTGAGGTGAAGAAAAGACGCTATTCCTGCAGCCCCAGTTGCGAGTGCAGCTCGGCGTCTCGCGTCAGGGTTTAGAGCATTCTCTCTTCTTTTCTTCTTGACCGTATTGGTTGTTACTTCTCGCTCAGACATTCGCAGTGCTGGCAAGTTGACGCCCCATGGGCGGCCGTGGCACCTAGACAACACAGCACATGGCCCACGAGATTGTTTGGGCGTTCGTGAAATAGGCCACTAGCGGTCGGTTTTGCTTGCCGCGTTGTTGCAGGCATTTGCCAATGAGAGAAGTTTTGAACGTGAAATTGTAAAAAACTTTCTCACTGCGTATTGTGCAATGATGTCTGGCTCGCACGTTCACAGGAGCCTTAACTGCACATCAGCGTTTACAGACCACGTTCAAAAAGTGTTGCAGGACCCCTTTGAAAAAAATCGACATGTTCCAAGAGCGATCATTAGAGGTAAATATCTGTTGAGCTTGCAGGAGCGGTCGAAAATAGAAACAAGGTTTGGTTATCTTGTGGCGACCTTCTCACCACTGGTCTTTTAAAAGTGTTCAACATTTTATACACAGCTGCCCGTGTTCACTACCAGAGATGAAATGATGTTCTGCAGTTTAAAGCGTGAAAACAGTGCCGTGGATTTTTTTTAAACATATATTATTCAAACAGAGCAATGAGTACCAAAGTGTTTTTTTTAAATGAATCTTTCATGATGCCCACACCGATAAGTATGTTATGTGCATAAAGACACCACGCATTCTTATCTTCATCCTCTTTCTTCACTGCCCACCTGTACAATTTCACATAGCTCTTTTTCGGCCGAAAACACATCGAAGCAGTGATAGCCGCAATGTTATTTATAAAGATTTGACGATGTTCCTGCATAATCTTATTGCATTAGGATGGATGGTGATAGTGCCAATGTCTTTAGTAAGCATTGGTTTCTAGGTGTTACGGCATACAGTGCAGACCGGCACACAATGCTACAATGGAGGATCAAGTTATGAAGACCGTCGCGCTCATGTTCGGAGAATGTTCATTCGGGCGAGATGTGCGTTCATTAGGGGCCAGAAGAGATGAGACGCTTTCTTTAAAATACAATGTAGAAAAACATCTGGGTAAACATATTTTTGTACCCCTATACTAGGATAAAAGGGAGCTCAAAAAGTTTTAAAAGTTATTCTTAAGAGTCATGTAACGTCACTTGACTTATACGAGTCAATATCGTTGTGAACGAATCGCTAGCCGCTGAACACACCGGTACACGTTGGAAGAGGTTCCGTTCTGCAGCTTCTCTTCAATATTCTTGCATCCTGCTAGCAGTGGCTTTCTTTATCTAGTACGTGCTACCCTTTGCGATTGGAAAATTAATGCAAAACTTGTTAATCTGACATCGTTAAACAATGCATGCAGTAAGTAGCGTAGAAAGCCTGCCTCCTAGCTGCACTACGTCCTACTCGGTATGTACGCTTACACGAGGTTATTAAAAATAGCTACGAATTTCGTGACGGATCACTCGAAAACTACGGGTTATACAAGCGGCAGTGAGCAAAAAGGCGGTGTGTGAGTCGCAAAGCACAGCTAGCTGCAACGTCTTGCGGCCCTCGCGAGACTAACGTGGCGCGCCCGGGGTCGAAAAGAACGGCCGGCGCTCGTTTTGAGCACTGTTCTCAGCAACGCGTGAACGCGCGAGGTATTGCGCGCTTGCAAAACGATCTGGACATGGTAACGAGTGTGGCGTTTCTACAGAATACTTTGACTGTTTAGGTTGCTACAAGCTCTCTTATTGGATCTACTTTGTTGCCAGGGCATTTTTATTATTTTTCTTTTTTTCTGAGGGTGGGGGAAGGGTGTTGATGCAAACTGAAGAGCGTGGCGCATATAATGTAACTGGCGTTAACGTTAACAGTCGTAAGCGGAGCGTCAGTTCTTCGGAGCATTCAGAGACTCTCTTTCCAACATCCACTAGACGTAGCGATCGGAAGTATTTTCACTCTACTTGCATGCGAAATAAATATCTGCTCCGTTAAAAAAGAAACTCCGTAACAATGCAACCGTTGCCAGATTGCTTGCACGATGCCTTTAGGGCAGCCTGAGGCATCGACCAAAAGGCCTCCCGTCACATCACGTTCATCCTTTCCTCGCGAGCATTTGGAAACTGGCTAATGCGAAGTCTTTTGTACCCGGATAAACGCGAGATAATATCGCTCGACATTGTCGTGGCGGAGCAGTTTCCGTTACCCGAGTCTAACCGGCTTTGCCGAGCAAAGTGGAGACACCGCGGCGACATTGGGCTGCACGGGAGGACACTGTGGCAGCTAGACACTTTTCGTAACAATCCTTTCGCCACATAGCTGCCCATGGGACATCACATGCAGTAAATCAGCTGCGCCTTTTTTTTTTTTAAGTTGCATCCGTAAAGGAAACATCGTGCGGAGATATTTTAAGACAGAGTATGAAGGGGAACGCCACGACTCGTCCGTCATGGCCGTTTTTCCCGTCGAAAACTGTGCTGCACGATGGTAACAGGCTCCTGCAACCCCTTACATCGTCAGAGAATTAAGACAAGAAAGAGTGCTGCGCGTAGTAGATGCCAAAAATGGAACACTTTAGGGCAGTTTTACATTTCTGGACAAGTATGTATGAAACCAGCATCGCTAGGAGCAGGTGCGGTTCTTCCACGTCTTGGAAAAGAATGAGAAGGGCACACTTCAACAGTGGGAGCATTGGCTGCTGTGCTTTACAGCATGGATTCAGTGGCACCAAGTTCTCACTTGAATGTTCTGTGACTTGCTTTTTTTTATGTGAAGTAAAGGGAAATCAATCCTCTGTGTCATTATTGCATCATCAACCATCTTGCGAGTAGGTGTGCACTCGTGTCCAAAATTTAAGTGCGCAACGAAAAACTGTAATCTTCAAAAAACTTGGTTTTCGCTCCTCGCTTCTTGGTTCGATCTGTCGTTAGCTGCCCCATTACCACAAAACACGACATTTACCACACACAAACACACACAGGTTAAAAAGAAAAGTAAAAGAAATCCGTATAGAATTGGGCCCCGATGCAAACTCGTTTCGCAGCACAATGCAACTCTAGCCAAGGGACTATCTGTGGGTTGCAAAGGTCGCTACAACTTTTGGGCAGTGGTCCAGAGGAGTCCAGAGAAGCACCTTGGAGTTTGGCAGGGCAAGTTCTGTGCGGGCACACTGATTCAGCCCACTTTGAAAGAGAGAAGTGGGCACTTGTATTCCTCCTCAGTGGTGCACCTTCTGTGAACGTCCACTCAGCTGGGGATACAACGAAGTGGGGTGGTCCGGTTTGCCACGAGAATGTTGGTCGCTTAGGTCACACGTGGAGAAAACGGACAGGTGTAGAGTCGCTCGTCGACCTCGCGCACCATGAACACCACCACCGGCGTAGCTACGAGCCGTGTTCCGGCGGATTGGCCGCCCCGTAGAAAACAAGCTCGGGGATCTGCCCGCCCTGGACTCCCGTGCCGTTGGTCGAGTCCGAGGAGCTCTGGAACTGGAACGTGACGCTGCCCACTGACACCTCGCTCATGCCCTCCTGGCCAAAGTAGCTGAGCTCCGAGCCCTCCAGCACGGCCGAGGCGGTGTAGTAGGTGTCGGCCTCGATCTGGACTGGGTGGTCGAAGTACACCCGAAAGGTGCTGCTGGACCCGTCTGAGTGGAAGCGGGTGTCGCACTGCGCCAGCGCCTTGCCACCCCGCTTGAGCTCGATGCGCGAGCGGTATTCGCACGCGCCACTGCTCGAGCCGTACAGGCCGAACCCGGCCAGGAAAATGCGCTGGTCTGCGCAGAACTGGACGCTGTCGCACCGGCCCCGGTAGCGCCACTGGTTGCTGCGATAGGCACACGACTGGAACCGGCGGCAGACGCGTGTCGGCAGGCCAAGACGTGGCTGGATCGGGAACGGCACGGCAGGCTTGCGGCTCGCCGCGAAGTGCAGGAACATGTCGGCGGTTTCGCGGAGAGTCAGGACGCCGGACTGAGCCGCGCCGTCAGCAAACTCTTGAAGGGACATGGAAGGGAAGCGGACGAGGTACAGCGCTTCCCCTAGGCATTCGCGCCGGTTCTCAGGGGTCGGTTCTATGCCACGCCGACTGCACTCTGCACCGGCCCAGGCGAGGGCCGCATCAAAGATGACTGCCTCGCGAGTGTTCAGCGATTCACGCGACAGCACGGCCTCCAGCGTGGGTCGATCGACATCGGGAAAGCCGTCGGAAGAGAGGGCGAGGGCCGCCTGGGCGTCGATGATCTCCCAACAGCGTTGGGCCAGCACTGGTTCTTCGAAAAGGCGGCTCTGACTGAGAAGGACGCAGGCATTTCGAGCGGTCAGGCTGGTCTCCAAGTAGGCAACGCAGGCCCTAGCAAGGTGGGGGACCAAATACTTTTTGGCCGCGTACAGTGTGGCAAGCACGGTGTCTGCCTCTAGCGTGATGTCATCGCAGTAGAGGTACCTGCAGGAGTGAAAGACCCCGTGAGGAAAGCCCATCGACACGTGATGTGATAAGGTTGAAAGTCTCTTGGAGCGTATAAAGAAAGCTTGCTGTTCAATTTTGATGTACAACAGACAACTCTAAGAAATTTGTAAATCCTGCGTTTGCTTCAATATCAAGCGTCATAGCTTTTGTTGAGACAGTATAAAATATTCTGATAATCACTTGTGCAGGAAGCAGCAATACTAGCTTGGTCTACTGATCTGTTGGTTGAATGATCAAACATTTGGCTGACCGATTATTTAAATAAGGGCCACCATTAACGAAGAGTACATTTAGCATGTACAGACATCTCAACACGTTCACGCATTGCTCACTACACCGCTCCCTTGAAAAATTAATACTGTGGCCCTTCAGTTGCTACGGTGGCTCTCATTACTTTAGCATGACCTGAAAGTCTAGAGCAGCAAGTCATCTTCCACGTAAGAAAAGAACACTGACCTGAGGAGTACGAGGAAGGCAGCCGGCTCCACGTCAGGTATTTCAATATCCTGACCAGGCGGTGCAGCCTAGTCCGCCGTAGAACATGGCGTGGAACACCGAGCTCCCCGTGGCGAGGACGTACCGGTGGGCCGGCACCACCTGCTGCTGCGGCCCCTTGGGCCCGACCAGAAAGCGCACGTCGCTCATGAGTTCGTTGCGAAACATGGCTGCGTTGCGCTCCCGCACACTCGCCCGCGATGCCTGCCAGTTGGGGTCCCGGGTCTGGCCGGGTCCGAGCCGGAGCGGCGCGCTCAGCGAGTCTCCAATCGCTCCGCCACACGCAGAAGACGATGATGCGGATCCATTGCTGGAGCCGCCAGGAGACCGCAGCGGTCCCGGCGGCGGGCTAGGGCACTGCAGGTAGGCGGGCGGCGGGGACACCGAGTACGGAGGCGGAGAGACCGACTGCTGCGGAGGCTGCTGCGGCGGCAGCGTGGGGCTGGTGGGTGACTGTGCGCCGCCCCCACCACCCAGCTGCTGGCCTGCTGATAAAATGAGATAGAGGGAGGGGGGAGTATGGGACGCTTATAAACCCACAATGGAGCGTGGAATGTTAGAAGTGCCCATGCTTGGTGCAATACAACTCTATGTCAAACAAACGTGCAGTCCAATAATTGTAATACTTAACCAGAGAGCATACTTAAGCATAGATGGCAACACTAGAGCTCTCTCTAGTGTTGCCACAGTATTGGTGCAAAGTGTATCCACTTGGAAACAGTTATGCAAGCGAAAAATAACATTACTTGAAATGAAGAAATTATATTTGTGAAGGAATGCGTTTTTCACGTCATTCTTCAGTACTGTACATCTGTATGAGAGGGGCATGCAGTGGAAGTTGAGCTTGGAGATTTTTCCTTTTGTGTAGACCTTACGGACATGCAGCTGACATCGGGAGTTTGTGGATTGTGGAATCTGAGATGAAGTTGAAAAACCTCTACAGGCTAAGGCATTGCAGGCTGGTATTTATATAGTTCCTGGCCTGTGTACTAGCGTGCGCACTGAGCATATTGAAAGGTCACAGAAGGCTTCTTATGGTGGCTGTGCATCTTGGGCTGCTTCAGATTTGATGTCATTGTGTTCACCCGCAGTGGTGTAAACCCATAAAAATCACAAGGGGGACAACAAAGACCTTGCTACGGTAGCCATTTTGTTTTTATAAATATAGGCATTTATTTTTAACGATATAAAAAATTCGAATCATGCTTTGAAATAAAGAACGAGGCTGGGTTCACATCTCATGGAATTGTATTGTGCTATTGAGTCTTCTTGGAAACAGGTCGAACGGCAGTTTCAGTTTCGATGCGGTCTTACAGAGCTGAAGGTATTGAACACATTAGGAAAATTTTTGCAGCGCAAAATTACACAGGGACGAGAAGGGAGGACACGACACATGCGCACGTGTTGTGTCCTCCCTTCTCGTCCCTGTGTAATTTTGCGCTGCAAAAATTTTCCTAATGTCTTACCAACAAGGCCGAATTTCTCCCCTTGTATTGAACACAGTTGCCACTACAAAATAGGCACACATTAAAAAAACTTCAATACGAAATGTTTTGTACAGTATGTGTAGTGACCACCTGGAAGATCAAAATATGCATTCCACTAGCATAGTCAGGCTGTACGATGTTTGAAACATAAATCTCAAAGGGGGGACACTTGCAAGGCTGTTCCCCTTCCCCGCCCACCGAGCCTGAATACAAGGGAGGTCAGGACCCCACTGAACCCCCTCATACGTTTTCATACATAGGTGGTCACCTGTTTAGGTGAAACACTACTGACGAGTTTGGAGTCTTTCATGTGGCCATTAGCAAGTTTGTGAGTACCGTACTCTTGAAAGATGGCATGGAGGTATTACCATACAACGCAGTGTATGCTTTGGCATCGTCAGCGGTGATGATTTCGCGCAGCAGAAAAAAAAAAAAACCCCACCTCGATACTCCTGCACGCGGTACGTCCGCCTTGCGCGAACCATATCTCTTCTTTTCACTCTGTTGTTGTTGTTGGCCTAAATCCTCGCGTGCCGTTCCTGATGTCGATGTCCCGAAGGTTCATCTTGCGCGATGACCGATGGCTGATTGGCGAAGAGGCGGGCGCGGTTTTGCAAATCCTCGCAACAGGTTCGCAATCGCGGGATTAAGCTTGGATTAGCGTGGTTTCGAGAGAGAAAACTTTCACACTTTCACTTTTCATATCGGGGTCAAATTTCTTCACACGCGTGTGACACGTGAGGAAGAAGCAGCAGCTGAGCTTCTCACGCCGACGAAAAGCGAAAACTGGCGCGTGGAGAAAACAGTTTTCGCTGGAGGCGTCGCAAGTTAGGGAGGTCGTCTTCACGCACGCTTTTTCGTGGTCTTCGTTCTGACCGAGTCGTACGTCGCTCGGGGTCGTCACGAAAACCACTACAACCACTCTCGAAAACACTGATAACAACAACACATAGGAGGAAGAGATAGCACGGAGATTTCTTCGCAGCGCGTTTTTTTCTCAACGCTTTCCGCGGACTTATCGGCAGCACCGATCGAACTACGTCGCGAAGGCAACTTTCGTGTAACGCACTAGGCACGTGTGTCACCTCTGCGAGCTGCTATCTCGCAATCTCCCGGCGCGTCCGTAGGTGTGCTTACGGAGACACCCGTCGAAAAAACACGTTTCCATTTTAGATAGCTGCTGCTGCGTCCGACGCCTCTTCGTACGCACGTCTATGCGTCGTAGGTTGCCACCGCGCCATCGACACCTGCACGGATTAGCCGTTTGAAGAGTCCACTGCACGTACGGCACACAACTCGCACCATTGCGTAGTGTTTACTCAAGCAAACCCGGCCTAGACGAGACACGTCCGGACTCCGGGGTGGCGTTCTTCGTTGTTTAAGCGATCAAGGTCGCGAATAGATGAGTCGACGCGATGTGCGACCGCGGGTGGGCGCGTCGCGTCAGCGCGTACAGCGTGAGTGAGCTCATTGCGAAAGGGAACTAGGAAAGCCAAAAGGCAGTATTGCGGTCTCCGTACGACACAGTGGACGGTGTGTCACCGGCAATTTACCCGACGTTGTAACGTCTGCGTACGCTTGCAAGCCAGCAACCATGTATGCAATACCGTTTATGTAGCATGAAAAGTTTGTCCCGTGCAACGCAATATCTACTACAACAGAATGACGTCCCGCCAATTTTCTCAAATGTACTACGAGAGCATGCATTTGGACCGTGCATACGAATGTCGCCGTATCCGACGTTTGAAACATATCCATGTGTACGCGTTACACAAATGCGAGTCTGTAGGTTTGCCTTTGGAATCCTAGCGACGTTGCAACTACGGACGATATAACGACGCTCGCAAATGGATCACGCGCGCGAGTACGCTGGCTCCCGAAAAAAAAAAAATGTAAATTTGCGAGAGCGTATGCACCGTGGGTGAAACGTGTACGCACGCTGATGCGTTTGCGTTGAACTCGTACAAGTGCTCGCCAACGCGTCTCATAGCTAGTGGAGGGCAAACAACTTCTGACACTTTTCGGAACTGTTTTACTTCCTCCTGCAACGCGTCGCCGCCATTTAGACGTTGGTTTCAGAATAGTGCGGAGAAGCAATGCCTCAAAAAGGATTGGATCGAGACGCGTACTAAGTATTTTTTTTTTCTTTCATGGGAGGGTATCGTGAACTGACGTGAGAGATTTTAAAAGGAGACATCGTATACCCGAGGGCTACATCTCCCGACGTTTTAAAGACTCTGGAGTCTCCGTGGTGGAACATACTACGGGATATAAAATATGACGAATAGAGAACTGAGGTGTAGCGTAGTGTACGCGGTTAACAGGACGTAAGAGCATTTAAAAGGCGGCGGCGTCTACTAGAGGGTGTAGTGGTGCGTCTCCCGAGGTTTTATGAGACCTGGGAGTCTTCGGGGGCGAAACAACTACGAGAAATAAAGAAAATTACGAATAGGGAACCGAGGTGTAGTGTAGTGTACGCAGCACGAGTGTTAGCACTCACCGTGGAAGGTCCACTGCTTTGCCGTCGTGACGCTGTTGTTGGACTCTTCGCGTCGTCGCGTCGCCCTTGCCGACATTTCTCGGCGAGACCACGACGCGATTCCTTCCTTCGCGTCGTTGTAGGACACCACACGTCTTCAGCGATAACGTAGTAGATCCATGGGAAACGTCCCGATGCCCGAGACTTCGACGTCTAGAGAAGAAGGGGAGCGGGCTAGAGCGGCGGTGTTGTCGAGCTGGTTTTGGTTTTCTTTTTTGCCCTGCGCACGGCTGCGGAGGCCTCCTCCTCTCGCGGCCTTTGCGTTGTTGCGGCTGTTATCGCTGTGTTGTTTCTTTTTGTTGTTTATCGCTTACACGCCCGGAAACCAGAACCAAAACCCACAATGCAGCGCGGCCGTATCCTCTCCGTGCGCCCGTGCCCTCCTCGCCCGCTAAACTCCCGTGTTTGGTGCCGTGCTCGTTATATCGCTAATTTTGTGGCTTGCAGCGCGTTGACGTTGAGTTTTGTCTTGCGTTAAAATTTTCACTCGCGATGATGCAGTAAATGTTCTCCTGAAAGCGCTATTTGAATAGGCTACGTGACTGCGGCTTCTGTATCTGTCTCTGTGAGAATAGTAACCATGATAGAGGAATAAGGACACTTTTGTCCGAGTGACGTGAATTTGGCTCCCGCAGTAAAAATTGTGATCCTTTGGCTGTCTTCACATAAACAGCAGGGGTTTTTCCCTGGCTGAACGTATCTCCGCGATCATCTGCGAACGCTGAAGTGATCTCGAAGGCCGTGATTTCAATAAGACAAAGTGCGTGGCGGCGCTGCTTACCACGCCGTTACGCGACGTGTGTGTAGTGCAGCGTAGCGGGCGTCTATTTTGTAGCATAAACAGTCTTGACGACGCCATTTTGCTGTAGCGTGTGTTGTTTGGTGCGCTTCGCATAGAGAATCGCGAAATAACGGCGTGAAAGGCGATCAGAGCTCGCAAAAGTCATGCCTCCCACCGTGGAGGACGCCGTCGTGCTTCCTCCAATGGAGGAGCAGGCGCCCAAAGAGGACGCGGCGCCATCGACGGCGTCGGACACCGCAGCCGTCGACTCGGCGGCGCCACCGAAAGAACCGGCCGCCGCTCCAGCAGCTCCCGAACAACCAACACCACCGCCGGCACCGGCACCACCAGCCCCCGCTAAAGCACCGACGATTGGCATCATCTACCCGCCTCCCGAGCTTCGCAACATCGTCGACAAAACCGCCGCTTTCGTAGCGCGCAACGGACCCGAGTTCGAGGCTCGCATCAGACAGAACGAGATCAACAACTCCAAGTTCAACTTCTTGAACTCCGGTGATCCGTACAATGCCTACTACCAGCACAAGGTTAAGGAAGCCAAGGAGGGCAAGATACAGCCCGAGCTGGCGCTCGCTCCGACCCCGACTAAGCCAGGTCAGCAACAACAGTCAGGCGCTCCCGCCTCTAAGCAGGACCTCATCTCTAAGGTCGTGGAACAACCAATCGTGCCTAAGGAGCCTCCGCCGGACTTCGAATTCGTCGCCGACCCGCCCTCAATCTCTGCTCTAGACTTGGACATCGTCAAGTTGACGGCGCAGTTCGTGGCTCGCAACGGTCGCCAGTTCCTGACCAATCTGATGAACCGGGAACAGCGAAACTACCAGTTCGACTTCCTGCGTCCGCAGCACAGCCTCTTCAACTACTTCATGAAGCTGCTCGAGCAGTACACCAAGATCCTGGTGCCGGGCAAGGACCTGATGCCGAGGCTCAAGCGCGAGTCCGAGGACCCCAAGTCGATCCTGGACCAGGTACGCTACCGCGTCGAGTGGACCAAGCTGCAGGAGGCGCAGAAGCGGCGGGAAGAAGAGGAGGCTGAACGCGAGCGAGTCCAATACGCGCAGATCGATTGGCACGACTTCGTCGTTGTAGAGACGGTCGACTACCAGCCCAACGAGCAGGGACTCTTTCCGCCTCCCACGACTCCGGACGAAGTCGGCTCCCGCGTGCTGGCGCAACAGAGGATGGAGGAAGAAGGGGAGGAGGTCGAGATGGAGGTCGAGTCCGACGAAGAGGGCGGAGGAGCGAGCGACAAGGAAGACGAGGACACCACGCCGACATCGACGGCGACCTCAACGACCAACACGTCGTCGAGTCTTCCGGCCCGGGCTCCGAGCCCGCCGCCGCAACCTCCGAAGGAGGCGCCCCCTCAGCTCCCGCCCCTACCTCCGAACCCCGAACAAGTCGTCGTGCGTAAGGACTACAACCCGAAGGGCGGCAAGCCCTCGAAGCCCTCTTCGGAGCAGTACCTCATCTCTCCCATCACGGGCGAGAAGATTCCCGCGGACAAGATGCAGGAGCATATGCGCATCGGACTCCTGGATCCGCGCTGGGTGGAGCAGCGCGACCGCGCCATCCAGGAGAAGATGCAGCAGGACGAAGTGTTCGCTCCCGGATCGGCCATCGAGAGCAGCCTGAAGCAGTTCGCCGAGCGCCGTACGGATATCTTCGGATTTGGTGACGAGGAGACAGCCATCGGAAAGAAGATTGGCGAGGAGGACAGACGCCCCCAAGAGAAGGTGAGGAAACCCTTATTTTTAGTTTCATAAGCGTGAGTTTTTGGGCGAGTTGATGCGACATTTGACACAGCGCAGTAGAAGACTGGGACAAGGTGTGTGTGTCGCCCTTTCTTGTCCCTGTGGTCCTTCCAACATTTCGCCAATGCACCCAAGTTTCTGCACTAAATATAAAGGTAGACGATTGCTGATGCTAAAAAATAGATAACAGATGCTCATTTGCATCTTTCCTGTCTGCGTCTGTTTTCCTTTGCTCAGTCTCGGCACTCATCTACCTTGAAACTGTACACTTTTGTTTGTCTTGGCTGCTTGGTTTACAGAGGCCGTAAAGTAGGAATAATGCACTTTGGGATGGGTAACGACTGCCACGAATGACAGCTACTGTTAGTGAGAACCTAAGAATTGCATATGAGGCTTTGCCACTGTCAGTGACAGCCAGAGACTATGATGGCTTAGTTAATTACATTCGCCCCGTTTCAATGACGTCAGTAGCTCTTGTGTATCTTGAGACTGTTAACGTTGCCGTATAGATGAATCTGTGTTTCTCCTTATGGGTTGAAGTTTGAATGCCCTGGAAAATATTGCAGAAGATTCTGAGGTCGTTGTTCATCCAGATATATTATGTCCGTTAGGTTTGCCTGCACCACTTCAAACCGGTTCACGGCAGTGTACAAGAAGCTCACAAATTTTGCAGCTGAAGTTCAGTGGTGCAAGAACAACGAGACACTAGAAACGAATGGAGAGCCTGATGCTGTGAAGGTCTTAATTTTGTTTTAGGTTGTCGCCTTTTGCTGAATATAGTGAGTCGGCCCATAACGGTTGCAAGTGACGTGTGGTTCTTGCAAATGGAAAAGTTTTTAAAGTGGTAACACTGAGCTGATTTATTTCTGAAGTTGACGGACTCTGTGGTGTAACTGCGCCTTGAGTTGCTTCAGATGACTAGAGCATGGCACTAGTGGTAGTCGGTCATACATATTAAGCGTACGCCTGAAAAGTTAGGTGCAGTCGTGCTCTTCGTGTTGACTAATGGGACCTGCTACGTTGAATCGGTGCCTCAGATAAATTAGCTGTCCAGCTATGGTGAGGTTTTTCTGGATGTTGCTCAAGAGTTCAAAGCATTTGCGGACTTGTTTTCTTTTTTTGTAATTGCGCTTGCACCACACTTAATCTGCAGCCTCTTGTGTAAACACTGCCGACCTTGTGCATTGCCCATTCACATTGTTGAGGCGTTCGAGGATTACTGTTTACATTTACATGCAGTTTACTGTTTACATTTAACTCGCCCCTGTGTGACCAAGTTTTCTCTGTTTCTTCTTTTAAAGGTGACTTGGGATGGCCACACAGCCAGCATGGAGGCGGCCACACGCGCCGCTCGTGCCAACATCACTATCGAAGAGCAAATCCAGCAGATCCACAAGATAAAGGGTCTCCTTCCCGACGAGGAGAAGGAACGGATCGGCCCAGCCAAGCCACAGCACGGCTCCCAGCAGCAACATTTGCCACCGCTTCCGCCGTCCAACCTCCCACCCCTGCCTCCGCCGCCCGTTTCGGCCGCCCCGCCGGTGAGTGCGCCAAAGCCACCACCACCGAAGCCCCCTCCGCCGCCGCAGGCTCCGCCTCCGAAGTCGACGGCACCGCCGACGCTGCTCCCGCCTGCGGCGCTGCGGACCCAGATGGCGCCCGTCATCGCGCACCCGCCCGTGCCGACGCCTCCGCGTCCGATGATGGCCGCCCCGCAGGGCCTGCTGATGTCCGCCCACCTGCGTCCTCCGCCGGGCATGCTGGGCATGCCGCAGGGAGCTCATCCGCCAATGGCGTTCGCGCCGATGCCTCCGGCCATGGCGCCACTGCCGCCGGAGATGCCTCCGAGCCTGCCGGCAGACGACGAACCACCGAGCAAGAAGAGCAAGACGGAGGAGAACCTGATTCCAGAGGCAGAGTTTCTGGCAAAGAACAAAGGGCCCGTCACGGTGCGGGTTCAGGTGCCGGGGGCCCAGGAGAAGGTGGAATGGAAGCTGAACGGCCAGGTTCTGACCATGACTCTGCCGCTGACAGACACAGTGTCGGTGCTGAAGGCGAAGCTTCACGAGGAGCTCGGCATGCCGCCCGGAAAGCAGAAGCTCCAGTACGAGGGCATGTTCGTCAAGGACTCGAATACGCTGGCCTATTACAACCTCGGCCCGAATTCGACCATCGTGCTTCAAGTCAAGGAGCGTGGTGGCAGGAAGAAGTAGTGAATTGTCATTTTGTTTTCGTTTTTCTGTTCGAGGCATAAGATAGCTGTTATAAAGGATTCCAACAGCTGGCCCCCTTTCATCTCGGCCAGAGTAGCCACCATTGTGCCATGACTGAGGGAACAAGGTGGTCAAAAGAACCAGTGAGGAAACGGATCCCACTTTTATTGTCCTGCATTTGGCTTTTTATGTTAGCCCATGCGTAAAGTTGTCTTGAACTGCCTTGTCAATTGAAGGTGGGTGGAATGTGAATGCCTGCATTGATGCTGAAATATGTGGCATAATGAAATAAAAGGACAGTTGGTCTGTCAGAAAATGCGTACCTTTGCCCCGTTTTGCTGCTGTACTGTTTGTATCTTTCCTTTCTTTGTGAAATTAAAGTGTAGCACATCTATATGTACTCAATTCGGTGTTCATGTATTTCACTTAGGTGTTCTGATGCACAACACAAATGAGCATGCTTACATGAACATACATGAACAGTCTGTTCATGTCTTACGTGGCACTACTGTGGACAGGTGCATCTGTTTTTTAGTTTTTGTTACCCGGATTTCTTGCAAATAAATTTGCCGTCAAGTGCTGCACATAGCAAGGACCAGTGCTACAGATTTCTGCATCTTCACCTCGACGCATCAAAACTTCAAGCTTGCGAGCTCACGTGGCTTGGGGGCACATTTTGTTATGACTAGGCCTCCATGTTTTCGGATAAATCCGAAAAAATCCGGTAAACACTCACCGGTAAAATGTTTGACAATTCAGATTTATCCGATAGACTCTGATTTTAACGGCCAATATGAACCCCCCTTCCCCCCCCTTTTTCTTGTGCTTCACTCTGTCTTTTACAAGATGGGTTATTCTGTCAATAAATCCGGTTGTCAGTCAGCGCTGGTTAGTACACGTCGTTTTTCTTGTGGGTGTGTGTTCACGCTGGTACTTCCTTGCTCCATAATGAACCAACTCGCCCAAAAAGAAGCGTTGATCACTATTACCCTGTTCCGTTCTTTATCAAAGGAGTATGTTCTGAGCGGTAATTCATACATCGGCCAGTTTGGCCGATATGAACTTCACCTCACGTCAGCAGTATCTCGCAGACCGCATCCATCGCACATTTATCAAAGGGCTTGTCGCACACGGAGCGAGAGACGTCAAGGTACGTAGGGCCCCCGGGAGCGCGACACGGCATTGAATATACAGACCTCGAAAAGTATGCTTGCTTCTATTACTACTAGCTTTAAGGTTGTAATGTGCACAAACGTAGGTGTTTTGTATTCAAGTATTTATGCTTGTGTGTATATGTGTTTGTGCATTCAAACCTTCCAGACAACTAAAATATGTGTCGTGTTTTCTGATGTTTTCGTGCTCAGATATCATTTCATTTCAGATATTGGAGTATTAAGAATAATGCATAATTAAACTCCAAATTTCGGAGAATTGGGGATTTACGAGAAATAAACTCTGATAAATGCCGGATTTCCATCAAAAATATAAACTCCGAAAAACACCCTCCGAATTTCAAGAAAAATAAACTCCAAAAACACTGAGCCCTAGTTATGACATGCAGCCAGACCTGTAAACCTTACAGGAAAAAATAAATGATCACTATTCCTTAAAGGGACACTAAAGGCAAATATTAAGTAAACGTTGATTGTTGAAATAGCGGTCCAGAAACCTCGTAGTGCTACTTTTATGCCAAGGAAGTGCTTATTTTGAAATAAAATCTCCTATTAGTGGTCCGCATCGCGTTAGCGCACTTCAAATCACCCGCCTGATGGCGGTCTTTCTCACGTCACTGTTGCCGTGCCCAACGTTGCCCGCCTTTACTGCGCAGCGGCGTGCACTGGCGGCGTGCACCATTCAGGCATCCAGCAATATCACATGCATGCGGCATTTTGTCGAACTTTCTGTCAGAGCGACTTTCACGAGCGTGCAAAACACACGCGGCAGTACGCGATACCGAAACTACCACTGAGACGCGACCGCGAGAGCGAAGCAGGGCGCCGGGCAAAGCGCAGTTCGGCGAAAACGGAACTTTTGAACCACGTGCGCCCTTCCCCATGGCAACGCCAAAGAGGTTCTTTTTTTCCATGAATCAAACGGAAACGAACAAGCAGCATTTTATTACGTCTCTTGATGCACGGAAGGTTCTTTTTTTATTGCAGCTGGTTTGATTACGACTGATTAATTGTAGTCGGGCTGTCTCACGTCATTGGGATCACTTCCAAAATGTCCCACTCGTGGCGCTCATCGTGTGATACATTTAGCTTAATTTCTCGGTAAGTAGGGCGCTGCTGTTGATAATATTGCCGTTTTAGACGTCGTACATTGAGCTTTCACTCTGACATAAATTGTTATTTGCCTTTAGTGTCCCTTTAAGAAAAGTAATGCATTTCGGTTGGCATTTACTGCCAGAAAAAAGTAATTTGGGAATAACTAAATAATTCATTACTTCTGCCTTACTTCATTCCAGTCCTTATTAAAGGGGTCCTGAACTGCTCTTCTAAGTATTCATTGATTGACTTCAGTAACTTTGCTTAGTGCCTCACAAATAGATCATTGCAAAGATTTCTCTTGTCTTTTGTCCTGACGAGCATGCTGTAAGCCACATGGGGGGGAATAACAAAGGGGAAAGAAGCTATGTCATACGAGCATTGTGACCAGGAATGTGTGTCATGAAACTCACTTTCTCCTGGTGTGATTCTTGTGTGCGCTGGGGGAGGGTACTGTGTAATTTTAGCGCATTATAGGGTGTGGTGGCAGCACCCTGTCACCAGAAACACAAACACCACTCTTGATCTATGTTGGCTATCGGCCAATAGCAGCAATCTTTTGTTCCAATGAAACATCTATGGTATGACAGCACTTTGAAGATTGTAAGTACGGGCCTCTTTTTGTAAAGAAGCCGCTTCAGAAAGTGGCAACTTTGTGCTCCACTTGCGTCCTATCCTCGCCACACACAACCACAGGATTTGGCTGAGCTGTTCACAGCGTCTGCTCTCCGCTGTATGTGTTTTTTCACCAAGTGCCAAGTGTGGCTCAGGAACCCTTCAACATAGCTGTACAAACACACCCAGTAGACCTGGCTGCTTTATGGTATCCTTTGCAGCGCTTCACACCTTGTAAACTTCATTGACAACTTTTCATTAGTCATCTTCCCTCTTGTATTTTTGAAAGCAATTGGCAAAAACACTGAAAACACACTAGGTGTGCATGTGTGCTGGAGGGAAGGACTCGTGGCATGCTGTTATGGGTATTGTGACATTTGTGCACCCAACCGCGTTGTTGCAAATCATGATTTCCTATGAAACGTAGAGCTTTACAGTTTTATTATCTCGCACTCCCTTGGAGGAGCGGCTCCCGATATTGCCACTGAAAACGTGAGGTGTCATTGCTGTTGGACCACATTAGCTTTGGTTAAACTATAGACTCAAGATGAAGTAGCACCTTTTGGGGCTTATTTTTGTCTCGCAGCTATAATGATTGGCTATCCTGCATGCCATGCTGAGCCACTGACCGAAAGGTCACAGTTTCAATCCCGGCTGGCAGCATTTGAATTTCAAAGGAGGCGAAACGCTGAGGGCTGTGTACTGTACTATGTCAGTGTACGTTAAAGAACGCCACATGATCGGAATTTCCAGAGCCCCTCCACTATGGTGTACCTCATAACCATATTGTGGTTTTGCACGTAAAACACTGCAAATTATCATCTTGCATGCCTTTCATTTGCTTTACCATTCCTGTGCCTGGTACTTCCAGATAACAATTTGATAGGAAAGTGGCGAACGCCAAGTTTTTAGGGAAGGCAACGAAAATCAAGTCGGATGACGGTTATTCTTATGGGACAAACTGACTCCCCCGGCTCAGGGTGCAAACTATTGCTGGAGTGTAGTCAGTCAACATCTGGTTGGGCATTGAGACAAAGAGTGAAACAACTGCAGAGACTCTGCGTGGGTTTGCTTGATTTAAACATGTGCAACCACGAAGCTGCTTGCACCACTGCCGGGGCCATGCCGTTGTGGTTCCCACCAAGTTCGGGTACACAAAGATGTGTTTTTCATCGTGCTTTCTTGTCAACAGAGCAACTGGTTACGTTTAATTGAATGACAGTGATAATTAGCACAGAGAGAAAAGAAGGTAACTGAATTAATTACAAAACAGTGAGAAACGTAACTACGTGTTATTCGTACAATTCTGCATACAGTTTTCGCAAAGTGTGCGCAGCATGCGTTGTAGAATAGTGTGAAAAACACTGGGACACAGGCTGCACAGACGATACACGACTGTGTCCCTGTGTTTTTCGTGCTATTGTACAATGCATTCATAGCAACTAGCTTGGCTTTCCTAACTAGTGCATAGCATGACTGTGGTAGTCTGGGCGCAGCTTGGTCAGGTGCTACTATCCACAAAAGGGTGCCACTGAAACCTTTTTGGGGTATTATATGGGGTGGCTGTGACACTTGTATCATGTTGGTTTCACTTTTCCAAGCATAGTGGTTGGCTACGAGCGATTACTTTTGATGTTTCTAACTTTGCCCCATCGCACAATTCTTGCCTGTCATCCTTGTCTTCTGCCTGTGCTGCTTCCAGTTCCGGACATTGCTAACACAGCAGCACCGCCTTGACGCCTGTAAATAGGAACTTGGTTAAAACGTAGTTTCGTGATGCTTCTTAGGAGAAGCTGAAAGCGAGAAACATTTATATTGCTAAATAGCTCTGTTATGTTTATCGGAGTCCAGCTGGGTTGCGAGTCTGTTTAAAGGTCTTTGCATGGTTGTTTTGCTCATCACAATAAAGCGGAGGCTTACACCAGCGTCACATGGCAGATGTCATGGAGTTTACTACAAATGACGTCCCTTGTTAGCGTAATTAGTTTGCTGTCACACAGGTAAGCAAAATGGCATCTGTATGACAACAGTTGCCAATCGCAGTTCGAGGAACTCATTTGCATTCAACTTGGGTGTCTGAATGCGTCTTGCCGCATTCAAACAACAACAAATAATGCTTTCTTTGGCTTGATTGTTTGTTGGATTCATTTGTTGCTTATGAGTGATGTCATAACGGAAAATGGATCGTCCACGCATCGTAATCTATCGCGCTAGCCAAAGAAATGCTGTTTGCAATCAGAAGCACGAAACGCAGCGCAACTGTTTCGTTCTGGTCACTGTGAGCCGTACCACTTTCACGCAGACCCGTGCTTGTACATCACACGCTTCGCCCACCACTTGGAGTTCGGAGACAAGACGCACGAGGTGTCGATGACGGCACTGCGCATGGTGCAGCGCATGAAGCGCGACTGGATGCACACGGGACGTCGGCCGTCGGGACTGTGCGGCGCCGCACTCCTTGTCGCCTCCCGGCTGCACGACTTCAACCGCAGCATACGCGACCTTGTCCGCATCGTCAAGGTGTGCGAGACCACCATTCGCAAGAGGTGAGTGACCACCCCCCCTGACCCGAATTGTTGCGAAGGGTCGATTGAATGAGCTTGTTCTTGGGCAAGTCGATTCATGCCCCTTTCCCATTTCAAACAAGTGCAGCACGTCCTTGCCAAGCTGTCCCAAATCTGTTTTGGACGAGTGTAGCTTGTCTGCTTGGCGGAAAAGGTTTCCGTCGTTTTCGGAATGATTAAAATTGTCAGATTGATGTAACTGTTTTCAGAATGCTGAAATTTTTAACAGCATTGTTGTGCTTGTTTTCTTCTTTGTTGTTAATTATTAGCAGGTATCCGGCCTTTTTTCTAAGTAATTGAAATTAAACTCCTTTAAGCTAATTTGACTTCATATATGCTTTTATTATTTTTTTTTCTTTCATTAGCAAGAACTTGCTATTAGAAGAGAAATATTCAATACCGGTACTTAAAAAAATTTTTTTAAGGAGTGAACTTATCAAAATATCAAAGTGGTTATGGGGTTAAAGAAAACCGGTCACAATTGGAGGATAAGCAAGTGCATGCACTTGTGATCCTCGGCTTTATGAGATTAAGATTATCAGTAGAAGTGGCAGTACGAATGCACATTTGGTACTTGAAGCTTACGCTTTATCAAAGAAGGCAAATGTTTTGTGTTAGTGAGCCTTCCGTCAGCCTCTGCAGTAGAGGGGAGGTGTTTCTGGCTCCACACGTGTAATTACGCATCTCATTCTTGTATGTGCCTGTGCTGTGTATTTAGGTATGTGTATGTGCATATCTTTTCCTATTCATTCAGTGCCTTCGCACATGAATAAGCAGTGTGAGTTTTGCACTTGTCCCAGTAACCGCTCTTGTGAAAGTGCCTCTCTTTCGCGCAGCGTCTTACTTCCAAGTATGCATAGCACACTAGGCCGTCAACGAGTTCTGCTAGTTTCTGAGTATTGGACAGCTGTTTTAGCTACACTCAAACCTCGATATAACGAACATGAATATAACGAATTATCGGTTATAACGAAGTAAATGAAGAATAGTCTTGTAATAGATACAGTGTTACAAATAAATGTTTATAACGAAATTTCGGATATAACGAATTTCTTTCCGTGGCAGGTGTGACTTTGTTATAATGAGGTTTGAGTGTATTATTATAAAAATACGTCTACGCCCTAGTTTTTATAATTTTAGCATTAAAGGGAGAAAAGGAGCATCGGGAACAAATAAGCCGGTTCTATTCGCATGCGCAGAACTCTTCAGAGTGTGAATTATTGTTGTACAGTTGGCAAAATATAGATCCTCGAGCGACACCAACAGCTGCACTACACAAAAGCTCTCGTGTCTTACGCCCACAGGGATGAAATCTGTCATACTTCACGTGGCGTTTATTTCATTGCAGATTACATTCTGAAATATTCTTAAACTATTCTAAACATATTCACTCTTATGAATCAGTGGCTGTTCGTTTATAAAACTGACTTGAAGGAGGCACCGTTCAATTCAATATTTGGCATTTTTTGGGATATTTGCAAACCCGTATTAATATGCAAGTTTTGCGCAGGTTGACTGAGTTTGGGGAGACGCCATCGAGCAAACTGACGCTCGATGAGTTCATGTCGATAGACCTGGAAGAAGAGCAAGACCCTCCCTGTTTCAAGGCAAGTGTGTACTTATTGGACCTGGTTTTTGCCTGTTGATTTTTTTTTGTCGCGAACAAGGCGTCAACCTCGTAGGATTGAAAAACCAATCTCCCCTTCTGTCGTGATGGTGTGCAGGCAGCACGGAAGAAGCAGAAGCAGAGCGCGGAAGAGCAGGGCCGTATCGAAAAGGTGTCCGAGGAGATCTCGAAACTGCAGAAAAAGATCGAGGCTGAGCTGGAGGAACGGCGGCGAAAGGTTCGCGGTCGCTTTGCCTCATCCACCAGAGGTGAGACCGACATTCTCAATTCCGCTACAGTGGAGCGCCAAAGCGGCACCAAAGCACCATGGATAAATTGTTCATTGAGAAATCTATTGTCGTTATTTTTGAGCACATGGTTAATAGAACAGGAAATGAAGGTTAAAAATTAGGGATGGGCGAATATTCGGGCGTTTCGAATATTCGAACGAATATTAAAGAATTCGAATTTGCTTCGATACGAATTTATATTGTTCGAAATTTCGAAGTATTCGAAATGAACGAATATATGTATATATTTGACTGCACATAACCTCCTGTAAAGCTGGTTTCACTGCAGCGTATAGTTGCCGTGCCGTGAAACCACCCATCCAGGGGAAATCTGCACTGCCGCGAAGCCGCACTTCAAGGTTAAATGTACATTTTTTTTTAAGTTTAAAAGCATGTTATATGTGCTTATATGCTGCCAAGTATAGTTACTTTTAAATTGTAACGTATTGTACCACTTGAACTTGAACCCTACTGCTATTCAAATCTTGATGCCTGTCGTTGCGAGGAGATCCTACACCGCATCCTGTGCGACCGTCCGGTATAAAATGTTCAGAGACAGTCGCGGGCATCCGTTATAGCGCGCCTTGACGATAGACAAATGTCTATTGAAACTATTCTTACATGTCGTCAACAGAAGACATCGCAGCTGAAGGCGACGAAGGCACTTCTCAGGTTTTTAAGAGAAACGGACTTGGACAAATGGCTGTGACCGTAATGACACGTACCACGCAAGAGTGACGGACTGTGACTGACTCTGTGTGAGCTGTGTCATGTGCTATCTTTCTCTCTCTCTTTCCTCTCCATCTTTAAATCTCCCCCACCTTGTTCCCATGTGTAGGGTAGCAAACCGGTTTTCTTGAACTGGTTGACCTCCCTGCCTTTCCTTCTCTACTCTTTCTTCTCATTGATACTGTACAAGGTTGCTTCCACTTCATTTCAAACCAAAAAAGTGACATTAACTCGTACCTAGTTCCAATTCTTAAAAATATTGTACAAGGGTCGTGACAAAAATGCTCATTTTTCATATTAATATGTGGTACATGCTATTCGAACTATTCGATTCGAAATTATTCGACCAAATCACTATTCGCTTCGGATTTGCTTCGAAACTCAAATTTACTATTCGCCCATCCCTATTAAAAATGTTTCATTGTTTGAACTTAACGCCAAAACACCAGTTTTGAATGCGAGTGTGATGTCACAAGCTTCAGCTTTTATTTTTCTGTGCTTTCGCCACATAGGTGCAATAGAATTTAACGAAACTCACTGTGTTAAGGGGAGATGCTACTCGAAGACACTTTTTCTTTAATATTCACCCTAGAGCAATGAAACTTGAGCTGCTTATAGAACTTTTTATGCTGATTTCAAATATATAATTAGTTTTCTTGCAAGTTGCATACTTTTAGTTCTGCAACATGACAAAGTGAAAAACTTAAGCCTTTTGCCCCCCCTCTTTTCAGACCTAAACTTCAATAATTTTTTACAATTGATAGTTCATAATGTTTCAAATAAAGTGTGGAATGCAAATAACTAATTAGGAAGTCCATACAAAATATGTACTAGACGTGAAAAATTTTAACGTGGGAAGTTCATATTTCTCCTACCCTAGTAAAAGCTTACATAACTTTTTTTTATTATATAATAAGAATATTGAAACTTAAACAAGATAATTGCATTTAACGTACTTTGGAAAAAATTTGGGAAAAATTTCATGCAGATCTGAGCACCAGAAGTACCCGAAAAAGGAGGGGCACATTGACAAAAATGGCAAAATTTGTGTTTTGAGAAAAACGAGTTTTAAAGTCAAAATTGCGTGTTTATTTATCAAAGATGTCATTGAATGCGACTAAATTTGTACACAAGAAAGAGCAATCCTCCTTGTAGTGGCCACTGCCATTAAAATGCGCCAGCACCATAGGTTTGGCCCTCACAGCTCTTTCGAGCTGACTCCTCGACAAGAGATTTTTTCTTCAGCGCACGGCGACGAGCCCTTGCTTCTCTTGTTAGTTTTTGAGACATTTTTTTCTGGCGTGTGCTGTCCCGTGATGTGCCAAGAGTAACCAGATCATGAGGCGGGAGCACGCCAAGCTCTTCCAGAACACGTTCAAAACTTGAGTGCCCTCCATTAAACCAACATGTTCAGTGCTGTCATATCAGCAATCAACGAAGACTCGTCGTCCTGTGATTTTTCTTCGTCTTCGAAGAGTCCGATCTTTTTCTGGGAGGCACTCACACATTCGAATGCCGCGGCAAACTCGCCGGACGCATCGGTGTCACTGCCACTATGCCTTGCGGCAGCAGACGCTCTTTTCGTGGTTTGAGTGTTCGGCTTCGATTTGCGCCGGCGTCCTCGAAATTTGTGCGCCGCGTGAAACTTAACAGGCCGGTGACCGCGCTTCCTACGGCTTTCTTCATCCATAATGGATAAGCGCTCGAGAAAAGCGTTGTTCAGCTGTGCTGCTCAACGAGACACGGATCCTGCAAGTAGGCTTCACAGCACACACAGGCGCGCAGCGGCCAATGGCGGCTCCCGATCCGTACCACGTGATTTAAAGCCAGTCGCCGCGCTCGAAAAAGGCGGCAAACACGTGCGTCTCTATTATTTCTTGCGCTGCAGCAGCGCGGGAAACCGTCGTTATTTGAACAGTGAGGCTCGGCTCTTCGCCTCATGCGGTCGACAATGGCGAGCGGCGGCGCATTATCGGCGGCAAGGTGCTCGAAGATGACACACTTTCGGCCTTTTGACAGCCACCTTGTGCTCTTTAGACGCAATTTTAAAGCGTTTCCAGTTGAGTCTCGGCATTGATTTCTTTTTTTTCAGAACAGTAGAGGTACTAATCTTAACAAAACAGGTGAAAACAAAAAATCGATAATTTTTTAGAAAACTCGCGTTTTTCGACCCGCATCTCCCCTTAAGTGTATGACTCCCTTAGAACACAATGTAATTATTATTTAGCCATAAAGACTTATGCCTAAGTAGACGCACTGAAAAAAATCTATGACGTCACGATAAGTTGGCGTGGCAACTTCAGCGGTGGCGTCACCACAAGGTACAGTGACCGCGGATTGAAACGCGACATCCCAATTTTTAGTATAACAACTGGTATGCACGACTGCTTGAAATAACCGTGTCATGTTGCTCGGAATCTGGCCACTAAAGTTGATATTGGCTCTGACATAAGTGTACGAGCCAATATTACGCAAATATGTCACAAACAGAAGACAATGCAACGTAGTGCATTACGAAGCCCTAAATTATTCGTACTTCAATCTGTGAGCACTGTACTTTCTTTGTATTTTCTGACTGACCAAGCATCTTCTTGTGGTAACACGCAAGTTTAGCCAGACTTAAGTGAAACTTTATTGCCGTTGGCATTAGAGAATGCACAATGGTAGCTTATGAATGCCCAGCACGTCATTTGGTGGTGCGAAGATGTATGCGCAGCTGAAGGAGCGTCCACGATAGCTGACTTTAGAGGCAATGGAAATGATTGTTGCATGCCACTGGGGAGGGAAGCTTCCGACCACATTATGCATTGAGCAGTTCCTGAACGCCGCCCAGCTCTTCTAACACCCTGGAAAGCATAATTGCAAGATTATACGGCCCGAAGACTAAAGATAGTTGCACCGTTGCTACTATTTTGGGCAAGAACTTAAGCGTTTGCAAGAACTTCAGCAAGAACACCACTGCAAGAACTTGAAGGGCCAGTAAACAACCCCGTGGTCCAAAATGTGTGATGAAGCGATAACTGCACACTTGTACGATGTGAACATGCTGCCTCAAGGATTTTGTGAATAAGTGCTGTAATAAGGAAGTTACAGGTTATAGAACAACCCGCTTCGGCTGGTTTCGGTTTCTCGCTCGTCCTTTCCACCCTTCTCGGCAGCCAAGCACGGTGAATGTGTGGCCAGAACCACATCACCGCAGGGCCAAGGTGCGGTTTCGTAGTGCAGAGGACCAATCGACGAAGTCGGTGCTACGTAATGTTGCCCATGGCCAAGTTTACGTTACTTTCGCATACAGGGAGGATTGTTCAGGCACTAAAGAGGGGCACAGTAATTGTTTTTTGAAATGGTGCATCTGCAGAGTGCTGTGATATTATAAAATGGGATTGCTGTGGCTGTCTGCACAAATTGGCGAGCTCGTTTGTAAAGAAAAGAAGTCTGAGCCTATTCACTGTTAAGCGTTTGGCAGCTTGAGTGTTGCTTTGTTGCTGCGTCATCCCTTCCTCCGATGACAGCTGACTGTTTGCTTGTTTGTTTTTTTTCCATTAAAAGATGAGCATCTGAGTGAAGACGAGGAAAATAGAATATCGAGCGAGTTCATCATGGGCAACACCATGGAGACCATCAATGCGTGCCTGGACGACTCTCGGCAGAGCAACGAGGGTTCCGCCGCGTCGGGATCGGCTGCGGAGGATTCGTTGACCGATCGGTTGGCGCCGCGGGAAGATGAGGACAGGTCTGAAGACGGTGAAGTCGAGTGCATCGACGTAGACAAGCCCAAGCAGTCGAGCGGCATCGTTAGCTCTTTACGACCGACGGCCGCCACGTTGGGGCTGAAGGAAAGCATCGAGGAGTGCATGAGGGTCAGAGACGCTGTCGGTGAGTTCGGTTGGTTCGCTTGTTTATTTGACCACGTGCATTCATGGGAATGTTGGCAAGCCAGAAGCTGCCCACCAGAAAACTGAATTGCTTTTGTCGTTTCCCATTTCGAAATGGCCTTTGAAAAAGACTGTCTTATCAAGTTACGGCATCTAACCTGACCTTTTCAAAACAGTGAAGCGTAATAAACAGGAAGCACGAAACAAGACAACAAGGACGAGCACTGTTTCATCCTTGTTTCGCCTTTGTCTGTTTATTGTGCTGCTGTATTTTGAAAAGATGTACCAACTCACGACTTTAATCATACCTGACTCCACCACTACATCTTTCCCTCTTCGTACCCACCCCTCATGTAATGCCCCATCCGACACACGCAAGTTGTGCAAACATGTTGGGAGGAAATATGTGTAGAATGGTCGCTATGACAACTGAGCAAGTCCACGTCGAACATTTCAGGTATTATGAATAAATAAACATAAATAAGCTTCAGTAGCCTTTTTTCGTGGCAGTCTAGAAAAAGGTTCTGGTCTTCACTGAAATGCATTACCATGGAAAAAAAAAGGAAAAAAATTAAATAGTTCCTTGACTTGTATGAAGCTAATAACAAAGCTAGAAAACTAAGTTGTAAAATGCATGCTTGGTCACTTGAATTAGGCATTGCAGAAACATGAACTGTACGGAAAGTACTGTATATGGTAGGCTCTGCAGAGTACCAAAGTTGAAGAATTGTGTGTAACTGATGCCCATTCGACCTTCTTTTTCCTTGCAAGTTTTTCTTTTTTACATCTTCATGGCCCAGTCTTCAGTGCTGCGTTTTTTTATTATAGAAACAACAGCGGAGTCAGGTGTCCTGGACTTGGAAGGACTTGATGATGAGGAGCTTGACGGGGTGAGCAGGGTCTCTTGCAGTTGGCTTCTTTTTTTAATGCTGCACGGGAACACTGCAGATTGAAACAGAACCTGCAGTCTGTTACAACCTACGAAAAAATATAAGCTGATGAATTAAATATGAATAAAAGATGACTATTGAACTGCTATAAAAAGAATTAAAGGCAACGGTTCTACCTGAAATGTGTTTGGAGCTTAGTGGCTTGTCTAACCAACGTGAGGTGCACTGACGTTATCCAAGAGGCAGCGTGGAATGATTTGCACTGCAGACATTAATAGACACATTTTCATCAATGTAGACAACAGAGTGTAGTAAAATTAGTGGGCAACAGAGTGTAGTAACAATTGTAGTAACAAATTAGTGGGCAACAAACTGTGGACAACAGAGTGTAGTAAAAAACGATGTTCAATGGAGCTATTCGGTTCATAGCTAACGCTGTGTTGTTAGTACAGCGATATCCTTGTCTGTCTTCTCTCTGTCTCTCGTTTTCACTTTTGTTGCTCAAACCAGCATTAACCTTATCGCTTGCGTAGCTTGTGTTGCAGTGTTGCACTGCGATTGTTGTCTTGTCATGTGCTGGTGCTTGTAGCTTACTTTCGGCATTTGTGTGTGCAGTACATCATGACAGATGCCGAGGTTCGACTGAAGACCAAGTTCTGGATGCAAACCCACGCAGAGTACCTCAAGGAGATGGAGGGTATGCATGTTGAAAATTTTCAAAAAACGCTTTTGTGATATGCTTTACAGATGAGTTTTAAGTAGGGGTGTGCGAATATTCGAAATTTCGAATATTTTTCGAATAGTGTTTGCTATTCGATTCGCACTGGAATTTTACTATTCGAACTATTCGAACTTCCCAAAAACAAATACAGTCAACGTCCGATTGAAAGTGACCCCTTCAGATTTTCAATATGCTTCACCTCATTACACTCTCGTATTGCGGCAAAGCTGCCTTTCAAGCTCCGTTGCTGTCGAACTTAGCCAAGACACAGTCAACGTCCGATTGGAAGTGGTCCCTAGATTTTCAATATGCTTCACCTCATCACAACCCCGTATTGCGGCAAAGCTGCCTTTCAAGCCCCGTTACGGTCGAACTTGGCCAAGACACAACGTCCGATTGGCAGTGGTCCCTAGAATTTCAATATGCTTCACCTCATCACATCCCCGTATTGCGGCAAAGCTGCCTTTCAAGCTCCGTTACGGTCGAACTTGGCCAAGAGGCAGTCAACGTCCCTTTGGAAGTGGTCCCTAGAGTTTCAATATGCTTCACCTCATCACACCCCCGTATTGCGGCAAAGCTGCCTTTCAAGCTCCGCTACGGTCGCAAATGTATTAACTCAAGAAAACGCTGGCTCCAACATGGAGATGAAAGATGTGGCAGAGTTGGGGGCTCAATTAATGCTGTTTTGGGCCTGAAATTTGGGCAGGAAGTCCGTAAAGTTGGACGCCGAAGCTTTTTAGCATTCAAAATTTCAGATGTTCTTATATATCAACGTCTACGAGGCAGATTTGGAACTCCGGACTTGAAGGGAGCACACCCTTGTCCGCCACATCAGTTGGGCTTCCACAGAAGTTGAAAGAGGAGGAGAGGCTGAGGAAATGGCATCTTTGCCTATCACGTGTAAAGTGTTGTCGGCAACACATTGGTTGCACCAAATCATGTACATAAATACAATTCGTCCTCTGAATTGCCTCATTATTGATAAGACAACTATGAAACACCACCCCATGCCAGCGCTTCATCAACCCAGCAAAAAGAAACACTTTCATGTTGCTATCTGATGAGAACATACTTGGGGATTCTCTACAACTTTTCTCTGTATTTCACTTCGAAGTATTCGAAAAATGTTTGAGAAATATTCGAAAATTATTCAAAAATTATTCGATTCGATTCGCACTCAATCTTTATTATTCGAATTCGCTTCGCACTCAAAATTTTGCTATTCGCACAGCTCTAGTTTTAAGTAAAGGCACCATGTTTATTTATTCGTTTATTTCTAACGTCGCAGAGTCATTGGCATTACAGGTGGGAGTGCAATTGGAAAAAGAAATGATGCTTACGAGAACGGATAACTGGGCTAGTTTGTGGGAACTCATGTTAAGGCAGCTAGCGCAAAGAGACACGGACACAAGCGAAGAATAAGTGCACAAAGTTGAAGTTGGCGCTTGTCCTGTACACTTATTGTTCGCTTGTGTCCGTGTCTCTTTGCGCTACCTGCCTTATCATGGAAAAAGAATTAGAAGAAAATAATTGTTCAAAATAATTTATTCAGAGCACCAAGAATTATAAAGTCCAGTAATACATAGCACTGCATACATAGGCCAGACAGGAGGGTGTGTAAATGTTAGAATAAGAGAGCACGATGCAGGTTTACGTATCGATGGCCTATTGCATATTGCTGCGCATTGTCAAGAGTGTGGCTGTGAACCTCATTTAAGCGAAACCAGCATTGTTTCAAGGCATCCTAACCAGACAACTCGAGAGATAATCGAGGCTTGGCATATACATAATCAAAAAGTCATACATCAACTTCCCATCTATCGCCTTGCAATGGGTAGAGGCTGTTTCTTTTTTTTTTTTTTAACTTGTGTGTAGCCACATGCTGGTATGTATGTTCTGCGCATGTGAATAAAAGTTCAATTGATAGCTCAGCGCTTGTGTTTTATGTGCTCTTTTGCGATTTTGTCTAACTTTGTGGCAGCGTTTCGTGATCATGTAATTACGAGTAATAACGAATCGCACAATGCAGAACAATAATGTATTAATAATATGTAATATGTGGGTATTATTACTGAACAATAAAGTAATATATTTATAAATAGAATATTGCAAGACGAAAATGAGTGCAACCGTGGAACAACTTAATAAACACATTGGAAAATAAAGTTGTGTAAAGTGTCTTTAAACTTTTACCTTGAACTGTAAGAGCAGTAGAGATGGGAAGGCAGTTCCAGCCTTCGGGTGTTTGCAGAACGAAAGAATGTGAAAAGGTGATGATTTTGCATGACTGAATGCCGACTTTGCTATGGCAATTAAAGCAAGACGACCTGTAATGGGGCGCGTATAACGGCTTGTGCCACCGTATCGGAGGATGAAATTGTTTATGAAAGACAGAGACGTATAAATTTATGGCGCGGCGTTAGGGGTGGCAACCGAAGATCAGATTTCATTTTGCTGATTCTTGCCGTCCAGTTGTAGTTTTAGGGCATAGAATGAGGGGTATTGTTTTGTACCATTTCTACCACACATATTCAATCACGCATGTATGAAAAGATTTAAATTCGGAAGTGCATCAGTGAGCGTTGAAACGCTTAGGTGTGTGAGCTGCATAAGCACGTTTGTGATGTGCACTATCTCATTTCCACACATTTTCAGAAAAAGAAGCAAGAAAAGCATTAGAAGCAGAGGAGAACGCCAACAAGCCGGAGGCCAAGAAGGTTGGTTTTAAATTAAAATTTTTTTTTCTTTTGTCAAGATAAGATTCAGCTGTGAATGACAGCCTTACGCCACTTGTAGTAGATTTCCTTTCAGAATTGCTTCCAAATTTGTCTTCTTGAAGCCACTAAGCGAAATAAAACCATCACTCTACTGCCAAGCCAACTAGCTGGAATGTCGCAGTCAATCATTATGGAGTGCTCCAGTGGCTAAGTGCCTTCAGTGGCTAAGCACTCGCCTTTACACACTAGGTTACTATAGAATCTCTAGTGGCCCCTGTGTTACTGCAGGATGCCCAGTCCAATGAATGAATGAACGGATCAATCAATCAATCAATCAATCAATCAATCAATCAATCAATCAATCAATCAATCAATCAATCAATCAATCAATCAATCAATCAATCAATCAATTCAAGCATCCACGTGGCTTACTTGTTCCTTCACAGCCAACCCACTTGTGTCAACTACGCACCACTTTTGTCTGCAACAAATGCTTATCAGTGTCACAGTATTGTATGTTTCTCTAGTGCCCAATTACAGGAAGCTAACAAAACGTTAATAGACACTGAACTAAGGCACCAATGTGACTTCCAAAGATTTTTGTTCTTTCCTGGACTGTCACACTTCGCAGAACTTGTCAAGCAAGAAACATTGGGAAATGCACAGCGACGCGCATTTGCTGATCGTTGACCCAAACCATACTGGCGTTTCTTTCTTGCTTAGTGATCTCTACCGTCTCGCTCATTTTTCACTCAGCGCAAGCGCAGGAAGAGGGCGCCGATACATGCCAACACCGCCGGCGAGGCTATTGAGAAGATGCTCCAGGAAAAGCGCATCTCCAACAAGATCAACTACGATGTCCTCAAGAGCCTCAACAGTGAACTGGGCTTCCCCTCCAGCGAGCCGCAGCAGGAGAGCTCCGAGGTGAAGCAGGCAGCACTGTTTTCTAAAACAGCCAAAAATGGCGTGTAGTTCTTATCAGATGGATAGGATGTCTCTGTCCTTGCTTGTCATCCCGTTTCTGTGGTGTTGCTCTTGGGCGTTTTAGCCACGCGGTGTGAGCTTGAGTACGCGCCGGTTTGAAGCTACTGGCTAACAAAGCTGGACTGCCCTGTATCTGACGGGCGCACGAATAGACGATGATTTGGGAAGGGGGGCATAGGCTTTGAGCACACCACATGGGTGCTCAGTTGTTTGTACGCCTGCATTATGCATACTGCTGATTTCCATCTCGTTTTTGCGCTGTTTCCACTATTATGTCTTCTTACCGATAAGCTTGGCTAAACACCATTTTGAAGATTATTACAGTCCATTCGTTTTTTCCTCAAAAGGCAGTACTTAATTATAACTCATTATAACCTCATTATAACAGTCACATCTGACACGAAAATAACTTCGTTATATCCGAAAATTCGTTATAAAGGTTTATTTTTAACACGGTATCTATTACAAGACTGTTCTTCATTTATTTTGTTATAATCGATAATTCGTTATATCCATGTTCGTTATATCGAGGTTTGAGAGTACTTCGTTATAACCGATAATTTGTTATATCCGTGTTCGTTATATCGAGGTTTGAGTGTCGTGCCATGTTCTGTGTTTTAGAATAACTAATGACAATGATGATAATGCCTCTATAGTCCACAACAAGTGGGAGGCTGTTTTTCTTGCCAGTGTAGGCTTTACTCTTTTTTTTTTTTTCTTTCTGCATTTGCAGCAGCAGCAGCAGCCTTCTGCCAGCGAGGCTGACAAAAGCGAAACGCAGTCGGTCGTTTCCGAACCGCCGAAGAAGAAGAGCCGCAGAGAGCCGCCACCCATCCCGGCTAGCGCATTCAGCTCTTTGATGTCGACGGTCAAGTCGATTGCCCTGTACGTTTGTGCACCACTTCTAGCATTGAAACCATCTCTAGCATTGAGGCAGGGCTCAGATTCTTCCCTGAATAACAGAAACCTGATGCAGAACGAGATCTGTGTCTATCTGTGGTTGTAAGGTGCTTTGGCATGCATGCTACGGATGGTGTCATGGGCATCGGTCAGTGGGGGGGGGGGGGGTGGAGGAAAAGGGGCATTTGCACCAACACCAACACTTGCCCCCCACCCAAACCACACCAGCGCTCCTCCCTTCCACCCCACGATGGAACACGGGTTTGCACACACACCCCTTCTGAGACAAAATCCTGCCAATGCGCATGGATGGTGTTAAGACCTAATTTACTTCAATCCTTTTCACCTCGCTTCTATCTGAAGGCTTGACCGCGGTGGTGTCTCTTAAAGTTGCTAGTGTTTTCCGACCTGCTTTTCGGTAGGGACTTAGGTGCAAATGCAGGAAATAAATAATTAGGAACATATTGAAGATAAGTAATTCTAGGCCTCGTTCTTGATTCATTGCTCGTTTTTCGTTTGTTTGTTTCTTTACAGTAGTCAACAGAAGGCCAAGTCTGATGTGATCTCTGATGACGAGGTGAGTACGGTTGCCAGTGACATCTGGCATGCTTTTTGGCAAAAATTAATCCTGCCACTAATGGCTCTTTTGTTTGAGTAGCTAATGTTCATAATTGGCTTGTTGTATCTCTTGCATTGACATAGATGATACATCCTGTAACATTGACGTGTTGCCATGTGGCAGGTTTTTCTTTATATGACATACGGTGAACACAGTCTGGCAAATGTGGAATATTGACCGTAATGGCAATCATGGAAAATTCTTTCCGGAATCACGGAACAGTCATGAAACATATAGAAAACAAAAGGACTTGACGAAAGGAATGTGCCGACCTGTAGTGCTGTTCTTATCACCGAAGGAAAGAATATGACTTTTAAGGGCTTGTTTCTTAGTTGGACACAATATTAATGAGAACTAACAGACAATAATGCCAAAGAAAGTATAGGGGATGTTATTAATTGTAATTAGGATAAAGTGTAAAGAAAGTAAAGTGGATGAAAAGATAACTTGCCGCCGGCAGGGACAGAACCTGCGACCTTCGAATTACGCGTCCGATGCTCTACCACTGAGCTACGGCGGCGGTCATCCTCCCGTCCACTCTATGGGGTTTATATGTGCATTTAAACCTAGGAGTGTTAGTCAGTGCCAGTCACAGCCATGGCTGCGACTTTGCTCCTCCTTTGCATCGCTCCTTTTCATCGTGCATTAGCGGTGCTTGGAGCACCCTGAGGATCCTCTGAATAAACCGGGTTGCGGCCAAATATGACCAGATTAATGAGTCATGCCATTGAACGATACATATGCTTGCTGGGACCAGAAGTCTGGAAACCTTCCAGATTGTTTTAGAATCTTCTGATGAGTTGAGCACACAATGCAATCAGTACAGTTTATTCTGGAACTAACTCAGCCATCAGTGATAACTCTGGAACCTTGTATGTCACGTGTATAAATGACTGCTGATCAGATACTCACGTGTATAAATGACTGCTGATCAGATTACTCGTCGGCCGACGACTGTTCTCGCCACTAGTGTACAGCATGAATTGCTTGTACTTTGACCATTCATTTTTGGGTACAAGTTCGCCCAATAAAGAGTGCCGTATTTCCGAGTCTTGCTGGAGCCTTCTTCACCGTCGCAACCACGTGACAGTATCGTTACCTTACACCGTTAGGTGCAGGCAGCTGTGGCATGCCTCTGTGTCCGAGCTGACCTGCTGTTATCTGTACAACCAATGCTTTTTTTTTGTCGCTCGTGCTTCTTTTACTTAAATGTGTTTAAAAGTTTGTTTTACACTTCTAATTGTGCATGATTTTGTTGGTCAAACAGGACGACATCGGCAGTCCAGCTGCTAAGCCTGCTGCTGCTGATGACAGGGCTGCCATGAAAGAACTGGAAGAGGAGATTGAGTACCAAGGTATGTGGTACCTCTTCAACTGTTACTACTGTGTTTCGCTTGTGACCTTTTCAACTAGGCCTTTTTTCTTGTTGGCCCCATCTGTTAAGACAGAACCACCAAATGTGAAGGATTCAAAGATATTGTTTAGTTCTGCTTGTTCAGTAAACTAACCACTCGGTGCAAGGTCAACGGCTGAGTATTCAGAATTTTAGCTTCCTCAACTTTGCAGTGGTAACTGCCGTGCTTTCCTTCAGTCGTCGATGTACCCGCATGCCCATTCAAATTTCATACGTAAGCAAAGCGGTTAGTGATAATTGCAGCGAAACGAAAGCAAGTACTACATCACTGGACTTTGCACTCGGCACACTCGCCTACAAAATTCACATCAAACACATGTACGTGGGACTTCAGCAACAAGTAAATTGAATTATGTTGATCAGAGACAACGCTTGAAGAGACGACATAAAATTGCAAGTGAATTGAACGTCGCACATACGTCTCATGCTTCACATCTGCACATATGAGGCTGCACGTATGAGGTATGACTGCACATATGAGGCACGTATGCACGTGCAAGTCTGAGGCTTAGCATGCTGTGTAACCTGAGGCACATCGAAGAATAACGTAATTTCAAAATGCGTATTTGAACTGCTAGTAAAAGAAGAGTCTGAGTTAATAATAGGTTCATTCAAAAGCACCGGCACCTGGCAAAATAATTTGTTAAGCATAATTTGTCCGTTCTACCATACACTCAAACCTCGATATAAGAAATTATTGGTTATTATGAACTAAATGCAGAATAGTCTTGTCATCGATACAGTACTACAAATGTACATTTATCAATCATGAATTTTTCGATATTAACAAAGTTATTTTCATGTCAATTCGCGACTTCGTTATAAGGAGTTCTGAGTGTATTGCTATTTCTTTTCGCAAATGTGTGTATATGATCTGCTAATAGAGGAAACGTTTGAGTTAAGTTCATTAAAAGAGCACCGGTAAGTGGTAAATGATTCAATACTAAATTTAGTTTGTCCATACTGCCCGTGATTTTTTCATTTCTTTTGTCCGCAACGGCTTACATGCAAGGGCTGCCCAGTCCATGGAGCGAACAGACCCCTTACAGTTTTTTTTTCTCTTCGTAAACGTTCACTGCAGAAGAAGACGAGGAGGAAGAAGAGGAAGAGGATGCTGACGACGAGTTCCACCTGGGCGCGGGCCAACTTTTGAACAAGCTTCGAGGTAGGCAAATGGGGAATTTTCCATGCTTGTACTCGTTCATTCTCCGTCGACATTTCTTGTCGGATTGGCCTGGCTACTCCTCTAGGCGGCTGCTCGAGGAAGAAAGCTACTGTCAGATTGTGTCCAGCCAGCTGAAAGGTGCTTTCTTGGCACGTAAAGCAACCAGGAGAGCGCTTCACCTAGCCTAACCCAACTCAACCAAGCCTAACCATACCTAGCCTATCGAGCAGCGTGCGAGGTTGGGCTAGCCGGTAATCTGTTGTGAGGAAAACAGCACGACAGTGAACGATTTGCTAAAGAAAGTGAACGATTCGCTAATGGATAGGAGTGCTTTTCACACGTTATTACTGGTACCAGCGAATCCAGTCTTGCTCGTTCCTTCAGTGCAATTCTACGTCGTTGCTCTCCATTAATTGTGTTCACCACTTGTCTCCATCCTCCTCCCTTAGTCTTATCTTTCACAGTCATGCTTTTTCAACCGAAGCTTGTTACATGTCGCAGATTTCGGTGGCAGCATCGCACACAAAAAACCCGGTGCGAGCGATCATAAAGAAATGCGGCCCCTGAAGGTGTGCCGGTCACATGCGTATTTGCTTGCGCCGTTTTCCAGTGACCGATGCTCTCTCGATCGTGGGCTTGTCGGTGATCAGCCGTTTCTGATACGGCAGTCTGATTTTTTGTCGAGGCCACTTGTCATTTCACGTTGCCACATTTGATTGTTGCCTGGACACGAATGCGTGACCGTCGTTGTTGCCTGTAGTAACCGAAGCGTTGCACTGCTGAGCTCATGGACGAAGGTCCAATTCCTAACATGGAGGAAGGAAAAAGTTTAGAGGGAGGGAGCATTGCGCAACGCAATAGAAAGGAAGAAAAGCAGTGCGTCAGGCACGTACGTACACGCCAAGCTTCGCTTGCCCCCATTTTCCCGATAGGGGAAGGGCTCACAATTTTGGAGGGAAACAGCGCGAAAGACGAAAGACCGGGCCGAGAAGGACACAAACAACAGCGCTGACTTACAACAAAAGTTTTATTCGTCAAACCACGCATTATATACCTGCACAGTTGAAAACGAAAAGAAGACTTTAGCTCATAATTTTCTTAGTTCCCTTTTTTTGTTTCTTCATAGTGTGCCAGCTACATCTCGGAAGCTTCGCTAATTGTCCTGGGCATCTTTTGTTCGCATTGCAGGAGAAGAGCAAGACGAGTTTGCGTATCACGAGGAGTACGACGACTACGGAGACTGACGGCAACCGCAGCTGCATTTTAGGATTTTCAAATTCTCATTGCTTTCGCGGGCCCGCTCTTCAAATTCTTGTTGGTTGGACATCCGCAACTTCGCAAGCGTGTATGTGAAACCGTGGCTACTTTGGTTAACGTACAGTGTGCTGCGAACAGCATTGTTTTCCCTAACCTGGACTCTCGGCACGATCCATTCCGAGAACTCGCCCAGTGTCAAACCTGAAGCGGCGGTGACGCGGAGAGGCAAAGCAAATGTTTTGTTGCAGGCACAACAGTATAAAACCATGCCAAATTGTGGAGACCTTTTTCCTTGTAAAAAGTTAAAAGTGTGTGTTTGTGGTTGTTTTGCTTATGAATGCTCTAAAGCAATTTCTGATGTGAGAATGGTGAACATGCTTTCCTTGTAGCATGCATTGTTGCCATAACGTTGAAGCAACGTTTGCGACATTAGTATTCACAACGTTGCGGCAGTGTTACATCAACAATTGGTGCTGCTAGGGTTGTTACACACTATATGCACATAGTGCAAGCGTATGTAATCGTGTTTAGTGTGTTGGGAACCAACTTTTTTTTATTGCCATTATTTTACAGTTTAGATATTAAGGGCAAGTGTGACATTTACGGAATACTGACAAAAATGTGTATGTGTGCCTTTGAGGTATGTGCTTTATTAGGTTCATTAAAACATATGCAAGTCATTTTAAATAGTGCTTAGCATTCTACATGACTAAGCAATTTTGTCAAGTACTTCTACTGTACCAAAATGTAATGCCGTTTAAGCCAGCTGCAGTATATTGGTGAAGCGAACTATATTATTAAGTAGATTTCACATAAAACACAAAAGCATGTCCAGACATTGCTTTTGTTTTGGTTTTGTAATCGTGTCTGCCAGCACCAAAACTTTTGTTAAACATGTGCGGTAAGGTTTCTTTAACCTGAGCTGGGATGTGTCAAAAATTGTGTTGTTTTGTTTTTCAGCGCTGACATGGCATGCTTTTCGTCCATGATGACATGGTTATAGCAGATCGCAAAATCAAGGTTCTATTGCTATGCAACATAAACCAAAAATACGTTGTAAACACGTTATGTGCGTAAAATCTTCCGCACCACTTTCTCTCTATCTGAGAGTAGACTCCAGTAACATTTTTTAAATCTTTTGTCTTTAGTGGTTGAGATTTGTTGCAGATGGGAATGTAATTATGGTAATCTTTACGTTTTTTTTCCTAGTGGGAAACGTTTCTTAAAACTAACGGTTTGAAAGATGAGTTTTGAGAGCACAAACAAAGCTCATTTCTGTTCCAGATGCAATCCCAGATTTCTGCGAGACCAAACATTTCGTTTAAGTCATCTTTAAGTTAGAATTGGATTAGCTGATTTATCCGTAGCTTTTTGGAACTGTTAATGAAATGCATTGGATTTGAGTGTACACAATGTCCGTGATGACAGCAGCACTTGTGTCAGTTTCGCATCTCCTGAGACTGGTTGAATGTTTTTCTGCAACAGTTTATATAGTCATTATTTATTATTAGTTATCTCTAGTTCGTTATTTTCACGAGATTCGGCTAACACCTGTAACATGCCGGGGAGTCTTTATTCATTGCAAGTATTTCTCCCAATCAGGCCTTCACAGAGCAACTGTAGCGCATAAACACTGTGATATTTAAATCTAGCATGATGGATCGTGCATGGTTGAATTATATGCGTGCTTTGTAATGGGAGTTGCACAAAAAAAAAATCTTTAAACATACTCGCTCATGAGTATTGGTATTACTACAGGGGTATTACTCAGGGCTTCAGTAGCGTTTTCTATTTGTTTGTTAATTGCTAAACGAGTGGGTGTCACTATGTATTGTTATCTATTTATTACTTTGTTACGCTCCTGTACAAATGTATATGTCATTAGGTACGGATATTTCTTTTTATACGGCTTTCTTTGCACACGCGTAACCTGATATTTGGGAACATACTGTCGTCTATGTGTGTATGATGGTGTGTTTTGAGGAGCACGTATTGATTGTGGATGCATGGGGGAGCAAGTGTTTAAAGGTACCACATTTGTTATGTTACCCGTCCCCATCTTGTTTTCTTTTCTTTTTATTTTTCTCATGTAATAGGGAACTCTGAAAAACCAAAGTATGCTGAAATCATGTACTGTACTGCTGCCTATTCTGAAATAAGATAAGAAAAATATAAATGGGTGCTTTGAATTGAAAAGTTGCAAATTTCAATAAGTATGGTATATCTAAAGTGCTCCGGCGAGGAAAAATTGCACAAATTCGCTACATTATATTTCTATTGTCTCCACTGTTCCCTTAAAAGAAGGCAGTGTTGCTGTGTTCACTAACGCATAATGTTGCTCCTGAGTATGGAGAACCTTGCTTTTAAGCTTTTTCTGCCAGTAGCACTTGAAACTGTTGGTCTTCAGACACTTGGCACCATATTTCAAAGTTGCAGCAGCACCTGAAGGTCAAAACAAATGGGATTAAGGTTTTCTTTATAATTTTTTGCTACATACTTTAAATTAATGTAGATAGGAAAGTTAATGCATGCATCAGTCGTGATATTGCGATTAATTTTGCACAAGTTCAGTAAACAGACAGCTTGTTTTGAGTTAGACAGATGAATGCTGCACAGAAAAAAAGAAGTCTCTTGCACTACTATATACGTATATATGTACGTGCACAATGCAAATACTACCAGTTTGGATGAGGAGGACAAGCATTCCTTGTAGACAATGCAGTGGAGTTGAAAATATTTCTCCTGACAATGCATCATTAGTAGCAGTAGACATCAGCGTGCAGGATTGTGATAATCAGTGAATCATTAACTAACAATCACTATTTCAACTTTTAATTGATTGTATCTAAGCTCGAGCGTAAATCGAAGAATAGGAGGTACTATTTGGTGTTCACGACACGTTCACTTGTGACCCCAAGATGAAAACTAGTAGTTTCAGTTCTGTATCTTCAAGAAAACGTTGTGGATTATGTACATTTATGTAGGCTTCGCCCTTCAGAAACAGAAGGAGTTAAAGAGTTTGCGTGGAACGTTGACGCATTTCTCCATATATTGCAGAAGGAATGTCTCGATTCTGGAGTGATTCGGAACTCTTATTAAGTATAGACTTGTCTCAAAAACTTAATAGCTTCGATTAGTAATCATTAGACTTAAATGTTTACACCAAAGTGAGCGAGTAGAAGGATTGAGGCTGGTACTAATTTATTGTTATCCGCGCTTGTTGGCATAGCAACATGATACTGCAAACAGCGTTACCACAACATACGCCTGAGTAAACTTACAACACAGTTGTCCACATTATCTGGTTTCTCCGTTTCTCTAGTCTTCCTTGTTTTCACGTTTGTGCCAGTTGCCGTACTGTATGAATGAAGGATGTCGGGATTGGCAGTTATCACATACCTGCTGACGTCTGTGACTGCTATATTATTCGTGCATTATCTTGTAAAGATGGGCTATATTATTTCACTCCACTGTTAATGCTAAAAGGAATTGGCTGCTGCTCTGCCTTGAAGCAGCTGATGTATGGTACTACTATTGTATATGCACGTACAGAATGTTAATATGTACAGCTGAGTGCGCTTTCACTTACTAACTCATATTTATAGGTAAAACGGGATGTTGATTGAGTGATGCATGTATGATTACGAGTATTTAAAGTGAGTTATGATTGTCGTCGTGTGAAGAGCGTATAGATTTTGTTCTCGAAGCTGTCGGCAGCGTGAATCTATTTTACAGCATTCAGACATGATTGGAAGCTTGCCACGCATGTGTCTGTTTATACATGTGTGTGTACTTATGTGTGTGTGAGGGTAACATGGGCCTCTGGGTGAATGTTGCGGAAAAGATGAAAATAATTTTTGTGTGTGTTTCTACAAGCACAATAAACAGCTTTTTCAAAACAAGTTGTTGGGCCAGTCGGTTCATTCTTGATCCAAACGATTGATCCGAGATCCTCACATAATCAGAGCTCGGTTGTCTCTGTACATATATTTTCCAGCTCCCTTCAACGCTTGATTCTACGCACTGAGTGAAGATATGAGAAGCTCACTTTGGTTGGATGTGCGAATGCATTGCCTCATTGACGATGTGTTTCCAACCAGAACGTGCCAGTACCTTTATTAAAAAAATTACACCATTTTCCGCTAAAGGGGACCATGAGGCGATGCGAAGCCGGTGCACTTGCACGATCGCGTTCCGTTGGCGTTCTTTGGGCATGCTACCGACCTCGCGTCGTGGAACGCGAAGAGGAACGCTACGCGCGTCTTCCCTCTAGCCTGGCCGTTCTCACAGGGCGAGCGGGGAACGCAGTCGGCAGGCATGCGAGAGGGGGGCAGCGTAGGAGAGGAGAGAGAGGGGGAGGGGACGCGCATGCGCTGGTGCTCATCGCGGCGTTGCGCGGGAGAGAATTTCGGCATGTCTAGCCCGCGTTTCAGAGGAAGAGTGGAGAGGGGGAAAGGGGAGAGTGGGAAATGAGAAGCGGAGAGGGTATGCGCATGCGCAGTAAGGGTGGTCACGCCGCACACCACCACCACCGGATTGAACTCCGCCCTAAGATACTTCGCATCTAAAAACAATTTATAGAATGTATGGGAACCACATCAAAAGTGATGGAGCAAAATCTTCATGGGCGTGATTGTGGAAGAGGCATTTCAATTGAGTGTTAATGCCTGAATTGATTGACACTTTGCAGAATAGTGAGCACCCCTTAGCTTACACATTGCAAGCATCTGTAACTTGGCCTTCCTGGAAGAATATTTTCCACACGAAACCTTTTGTTCTCAGACTCACTGTAAGCTCCATAGCGTGCAGAGAGAAAGGAAAGGCAGGGCAGTGTTGAATGAAAAGCAAAACTTTTCTTTTTGTTCTGCTAGCCTGTGGCAGAGGCTACTTGTTTGGAAAACATACTTGCTGGCACATGCGCAGCAACTATTTTGCAAATTGTCAATTGACTGTAGCTAGACACGCATTAACTTGCTCTGGAGGTCTCAGTGATGTGCGCAGGATTCGAAATTCTGAGATTAAGCGCTAGTTTTTTCATTCTTTTTTTTTTCTTCGTAGCCAAGGTCTTTCGTTGTTCTCGTTGCTAAAACCTCGTAAACGCCACTAGCATCGGCATTAGCGTTGTTTCGACGTCGATATTCGCGCGTTTGCTATGCTCACGTCTTGTTTTCCTGCGCTGTGTCGACACGTGTGTTTGACGACGAAACCGACGAAACTTCTCGTGTGGTTGACGATGCCGTAGCGCACGCTTTGAAAACGGGACAGAATGAGGATAAACCGTTACAGACGTGTCCAGAGGAACCTCACCTTCTACAAAAATGCCTTCGGATTCCGACCGCCGTACCAGATCCTCGTGGACGGCACCTTCTGTGCGGCTGCGCTCAAGTACAAGGTGAACATCAGAGATCAGATGCCGAAGTGAGTTCTAGGTTTCTCTATGCTTCTCTGTTGTACGCGAAGTCTTCTCCCTATGAGACATAGCAAGAAGTGTTACATTGGGTATTCAGAACGACAAGCCTATGCGATGTTGATAAATTGTGCACAACACTCCAAGCGCGTCTCACACCGCGCCGTCACATGGCCACTTTCGATCGCGATCGTGTCCGATACGGATCGAAGAGATGATGAGGATGTTGTAGGTTGCCTGCGCATCTAGCCTTGCGACGGATTGAAGTTTAGGACCCCGATTGGCTTCTTTCTGTAGCTTGTGCAAATGAACCGATCGCGATCTGCTAATTCGATCCCGAACGGGCTCGATTGCGATCAAAACTGCACCGTGTGACAACAGTGAAAAATGCCTTGTGTCCGCCTGTCATAACATACAGCAATATATCAAATTCTGGCTGCTGTGTTCCATTCAAACGTGGAAGACAGTAAATCCGCTGCTTGGCAGCTGTCGTACTGTGGGATCTTGTGATAGTGTTCCATCGACGTAGTATGCCTTACATCATAGCCAACATCAGCGTTAGTTGTCAGATTGGTGGTGACATGGCGCGGGTATCTCGAGCAAGCGCGCGTACCTTCTAGTTTTGATGTCGCGTTTGAATCCGATTCGTGAGCACTACATTTATTTGGCATAAAGTGCTGATGCACCACGCCACAACTTGCGTGCAAGTTTGCATTTTGCATCCCATCATATTTTACTTCCCTCGCAGGTACCTCGGGGAAGAGGTCAAACTCTGCACCACGGTCTGCGCCGTGACCGAGACGGAGAGCCTGGGCCCGCAGCTGTACGGGGCCACGCTGGTCATCAAGCAGTTTCCCGTGCGCCGCTGCGGCCACGAGAAGCAGCCAATCACGGCCGCAAACTGCTTCCACAGCATGGTGCGCAAGCGCAACCAGGACCACTACATGGTCGCCACGCAGGACCACGACCTGAGCGAGAGGCTGCGCGCCCTCGTCGGCGTGCCGCTCCTGTACCTCTTCAACGCCATCACCCTCGAAAAGCCGTCGGAGAAGAGCGAGAAAAAGGGCATGGAGGCGCTGCAGGCGCAGTCCCAGGCCCCCGAGCGTCAGATGGAGGTCATCAAGCAGCTCAAAAAGAAAGAAAACCTCCTGGAGGAAACGACGCCCAAGAGGAAGCGGAGGAAACCCGGCGGACCCAACCCGCTGTCGTGCAAGAAGCCGAAGAAGGCCACGAAGAGGCCGTCGGCGGAGGCAGAACGGGAAAGCTCGGAGGCCGGCAGGAAGCGGAAGAGGCACAAGCGTGTCAAGCTCGCCAAGCATGTTGTGTCGGAACTTTCGAAGTCCTCTGCCGAGTAAAGTGTTGCACGCCACTCTTTCTGCTCGAAGTTGCTGCTCGTTGCCACATGCAGCGCACTGGTGATGCGATGGCATTGAAGGGTTCCTGAACCACTTTTCCATGTAATCATCAAATTACCTAGGTATATGAGTTTATTGCATTACAAATCGATTGATGCAAAAATTGGGGGGAGAGTGACAAACTTAAACCCTTTGCGGTCCGAAACCTTTTCCCACCTTCCGTCCGTTCTGGTCCAAAAGTACAAGACTGAAAGCTCAAGTAAAAGAAGTTTACTTACTCTTTTACAGATGGTGCATAATGTAGTGAGAAAACGCATGCGTGAATCAATCGTGATAGAACTTGTCCAGCAGTGTCCGACCACGGACCACTGCAGCCATGTTGCGTTGTCGGGTAGGGGCCGTCAATGGACCGCAAAAGGTTAACACACAGTGTAATATTAGCACACTATGGAGCATGGTGCTGGAATGTGGCAGCACCCCGTAGCAAGAAGCGCATCAGATCCAAGCGCCACTCTCGATTTATGTCAGCTATCAGCAAATAGCAGCAGTCTGCTAAATGACAAAATCTGGCAGCTGCCGGCAGCTTCGAAGAGAGTGAGAACGGGTCTCTGTATGAAGACAGCGCACTTGAGAAAGTGGCAAACTCGCGCTCTGCTTGTAACTATGCACCATGCAAACCACAAAATTTGGATGAGCTGCTCATAGCAGTGTTTTTGCTGTTCGTGGAATGTGTTTTTTTACCAAGCCCGAGGATTGTTCCAGGACCCCTTTAAAGGGTTTCTAAACCACCCAGAGGTCGAAATTTAGTTGTGTTGCAGTTGTGCACAAGTAATAAACACGTAGCAGCGAGAATTTTTCAAAATGGTGCCATAGTAGCGAAGTTATGTACGTTTTATGGTCAAAATGCGGCCCTCACTCGGTAGCTACATTCCCTGCTTGACGGCTTAACACTTCATGTCCCTTGCAGTTAAGCATTGTGCACAAGAGGACGCAGGTCAAGCAGCACACAAAGCCATTAATTAATTCGTATCGCTTTTAAATATGAAGCATTTTTTAGCGAACCTTTGGCACTTTGAGCGTTTCTATCTACGTATCTATCTAGCTGCCTACGCCTGGGTGCTCTCATGATCGACTTCTTAACTTGGTGTAGACCAAAATTGGCATGGGAGGGCAAGAGGTTTTGATGAATATGACTGTCTGGTCATCACATAAGGCGAAAATCCTGTAGCGTACGTCGTCAATACCTTTCCTCCAGACACGTGTGGCACATACCCATTTACCATGGGCCGCGGTGTATGGGTATGCGCTACAGGTGATTGACAGTTTATATCTACCCAGGAACAGCGAGAACAGCCGTTGGTAATGTAAATGCGAGAGTGTTAAGGAAAGTCGACATTGGCAGCATTGACCCGGCAAATGGAGAGAAAAATTAGGATCCAGCAGGAATCGAACCTAAGCATTCTGCATGGCAATCGGGTATTCTACCACAATGCCACGCCAGGTCTATTAACTTGTTTGGAAAAACAGCCTATGCAGGCGTAATGTCGGTGCAACGTCAGTTGTTGTGGTACTGGCTATCTAAGCCAGGTCTATAAACTGGTTTGGAAAAACAGCCTATACAGGCGTAATGTCGGTGCAACATCACTTGTGGTTGTGGTGCTGGCTATCTAATTTTATAAGAAAGCAATAAGCACTACATATGTACTTTTACGATACAGGCGTCATAGCAGATTAACATCTGTGATTCCAGTGTTGGCTCCGCATTTATAGCAGTCTATTAACATTACATTTGTATTCCTATGATTCAGCAAGCTATATTGAAGCATTGCTCGACCCCAGAGGAATACATTAACGAAAGTTACGCATGATATCCACACCAGACTGACGCCATCGTGCGGCACCACAACAGACAGAACCTCACGCTCACCGCTCTTAACATCCAGTCTCTGCACGCGCATATTCATGACCGTGACAAAGACACTGTGCTCCAACAAACTTGCATACTGGTCCTCTCTGAAAGCTGGAGCGATGAGCCCATTTACATCAGGGGATTCCAGTGCGTCGCCCACAGCAAGCGGCCTCATTGCAGATGGCCATATATAAGAACACAGCAGTGTGCAACTTCAACATTGCCGCCATCGCACTGTGCCAACCTCCAGACCACGAAGACACAGATGCAACCAGCCGAATTGGCGACTTATGTCGCGCACATGAATTAACGACAGCAACATCACGCTCGCCTGCCATTTAGCTGAGCCCCGGAGCGCAAAAGGATTCCGTGAAAAGCTTCTCATCAACGTTTCTTGGAAATTACGCCACAACCGCGGTGACTACTCGCAACAACTCTGCCGAGAGGATAATTCCGCTCATTACCAGTGACTACAATGTGGATGTGTCAAAACCCAACAACACCTGGCTCACACAGTACATGAAAGACGCTTTCGATGTGGACAGGGCCTGCCAAGACCTCGTGCCCACTACGAGGAGCAGAGGTGTCATTGATCATTTCTTAATAAGAGGCATCCACAAATTTCAACAGCTCAACTATACATCATACTTCAGTGTACATAGGCCCCTCGTCGCCGCAATAACAGACGGATAACTCTTGCTCTGCTGGTGGCACTGACTGATCACATTGATGGTGCCCAGGTTAACAATGCGCTCCACACATGGACGTGTATTCGCGACACGTGTGCGTGTTAAACCACCACCACGGACGAATTCAAGAATAACATTTGAGCCTACCATTGCTGGTGCTGGTAGTGCCCATGTTAGTCGTGGCATCGTTACGCAACTATGAAAACCACTTCTACACCCTTGCGTTGTTTCTAGATACGTCAGTGCGTATAAAATATGTAAATATATTTACTGAGTACTACACCCGTCTGCCTGAAATACACGATAAGTGGCTGATGTGGTGATGCTGATATTAAAAGAGCCACATAGAAAACTTCCTCATGCATGCTTCGCATATCATTGATTCCCACGGTGCGTGGGATCTGCCAATTTTTTAACAATAGCCCATATTCGACTGACTCAGCAATGTAAAAAAAAATAGTTTTGCCGGAATGGTGAAGCAGTGATTGGGGTAGCATTGCATCCAACAGCTACAGAAAGGTTCACAATTTTCTCAACACTACATATTACAGTAAATGTTCAGGTACTAACTAAATTAATGCACATGGTGCTTACATTGTGTAGGCAAACCCAGCACATATTACTCGGATGACTGAGAAGGCAGCCTTTCACAATGCTGGCATTGTGAACGTGACAAAGACAAGTGAGCAAACGCATAAAGTTGCTCCTTGCTTCTTTGAGACGCGAGCTGCAACAATAGGCGTGCAGAGACAAGTCGCATGAATCTGCCAGCTACCTCGGCTTGCTAATCCTTGGGACCACCAGTGGTTGCTTGCAAAATCTGGCACGTGCACCACTCCGACCTGTGCAACAAGGAGGGGCAATGACTCTCGACTTTGACCTCCCCATGCCAGGCCAACGAAAGGAGAGACGCCTGCACTCCTCCTGGCGTGCTCGAGCGTTTTCTCTTGGTTCCACAGTGTACTATCACGCCTAGCATAAGCTGCACTAGACGAGTGCGTGGCCAAGCGCACTGCAAGGTTGTACAGTGCCACCAATTGTGGCATATTTTAGAGTTATCGGGAGATAGTTTGGCTGTTCCTGCGAGTGTGCATCACACCCACTTGCTTGCTTTCACCCTTGAAGTTATTTTGTAGCCGATATCGCCACAGGGCAAAACGACGGTGAGCGTAACAGCAAGTGAAAGCAATGCATACTCGCAGGAACAGCCAAGCCATCCCGCGATAACATGTCATGATCAGCGATACTGTACAACATTGCATTGCGTATGGCCACACGCTCCCGTGGTGTAGCTCATACTGAGTGCAACAGCGCTACACGCTAGGCGAGATGTGATTTTCTTGCACTCTGACCTCGGACGAACCACAACGGCAATGCTGTCGGCAGATCTTCACTTATAGTGTCCCTACAATTGGGATCGCAACGAAATGTTCTGTGGACTACGCGATCACTTGTGCCTTGGAAAATGCAAGGAAGAAAACACGAACAAGGTTATCGGTAAGGATAGGCATTTTATGTACACATTTGTTATACAGGTTATGACTTTACATAATACTACACACCACTGGTACAGCTTCCCACAACCCCCCTTCCCCCGAGTCCCTCCACAAAAACCATCACAGTGCCACACGCAAGCCGTACGAGTTGACCTGCGGTGCACTCCATAACCAAGCAGTCAACATTACCTTGGATCGATGTACACGAACAGCGAGCGACACAGAAAGATACACGTTAACTCTTGTGCAGCTTAAACTATTACAAGTGAAGAGGGAGAAAGCTAGTTAAACTGTCGATAACAGCATTCGTGCAGCGGGTTAGTGTGTCAAAAGAGGCAATGCTCTCTGTACAACTGCCTTATTTCACTCAACAGAAGATACAAGCTAGACGTGTTTACGGAAAAGCAATGTTTGCAATTAAGTACACACTTTCGTTTGCGGCAACCGCCGTGCCGTAGACGTTAAGTTAACGTTGTGCTCGTGAAAGTGGTCACTGACACGCGTTCTTTGAGCTTCGGCTGTGCTGCTATGCAACAAGCGTCGCTGTGTCCTGAACTGCACCAACCTGAAAAGAAAGAACTGCTAACTTGAAAAGAAAACCGACAAACTCCTAAAGAAAAAAAGGTTTGATAAAAAGAGAAAAAAAAAAAGCAGGGCAGCCAGTCTTGCACTCTAATAACAGTTGCATGCTTTGGAGAACCTTTGTCACACAACAATAATCGTTTTCAAGCTCTCTTGTGTTTGCTTCGAAAAACCTCGCCACTTACCTCTAAAGAAAGCTGTCGCAATGATAGCCTGTGTGACGCCCGAGACATGGCAGTACCGGAAGTGACGGTGAAACAAGACCGCAGATGATCATTGCTGTGTGACAGAAAGGTACCCCCCAAAGATCACAGCCGTTTTCAGAGTGCGGTTTTGACGCTTGCGCCGACCAAAAACAAATTTGTCATCGTCGAGCTAACAAAACGTCGGCATAGCTGCACTCGCGCTGGCATTTCGAATGCGGCTCCCCATTGCAGCTTTTTAGTGACCGCAAAAGAAGTCTGACGGGCCCGACAATCCGTACCGAGAACCTAACCCTTCTGAAACAGATCGGCAAAGAGAAGAAAGCATGCATCGCACTTCAGAGCATCGAGGTTGTGAGGGGGACGGGCACCTAGAGTTTGGGAAGGAGACGAGTATTGCTGGTGCCGTTGGCGCGCGAGTGCTAGTGAGTAAAACGGAGAGGCGCGTGCAGCGGCCAGGCAACTGCAGAACGAAAAGAAAGGAGGGATGTACTCAAAAGGCGGAAGACTCGGCATGCCAGAGAGTCTCTTCCGCAAACAAACGCGCGACGTGGAAGCAGTTCAAAGGGGAATGTGGTTGTTTTGTCGACGTGCGCGCCGTCACTGGTGCCGCCGGCCTGCCGCTGCCTCTCTTCTCTCCCGGTCGAACCTGTCCGTTTTCCCTTCTGCATGCATGTCAGTGCGTGGTGAGGTGGAAGGAGAAGCGAGCTTTTTTTTTTTTTCCGTGTGTGTGTGTTTGCGCCCAGCCCGCTTCACTCCAGCGAGTTGTAGACCAGCAGCTGTTTGAGGACTTTAGTCTGGCTCGTCTCTCGGATCTCGCCGGCTAGGAACATCTCGTCCACGACACTGTACACCTGCGTGGTGAAAGAAACAGAGGGTGGGGGTCACGGACAACTATATTCGATTACAACCCGAAGTGCCAGCTCTGCCCACAGAACCGAGGCACGCCCGCCCTTTACCCGTGAAAAGACAGTCGTGCTAGCCGCCTAGTGTGTTGAAGTGGGCTTGTTGTTGCATGTTGAATGGCCGGTTTTCTGAGCGCAAGGAACGACAAGGATACAAGACGGACACACGGACGCTACTCACATAAATAAGTTTAATTCCTCGATGTGAATTCCTTGTCCCGTGTGTTTTTCTTGCGCCCTTGTCATTCCTCGCACTCAGAAAACCTGTGCTAGCTGATTTCTACTCGCACTTTAGGTACTTCTGCTCTGCTAGTATAAGTACCTAAAACCAGCCAAGTGAATCCAACAGACAGTTAGGTCAAGGTAAGCATAGGGGACACCTAATTGTTGTCTTTAACTGTATCGTGCTAATTACGATATAAATTGAAGTGAATTAAAGCGGACAAAAGATCACCTTACTGGGGGTGGGATCCAAACCCACAACCTTTGGATTACGCCTCCGATTCTCTACCAAATGAGTTACGATGGAAGGCACTTCCCAGTCCAATTCGTTGATATTTCTGTATGTGCAATCCCTGGGAGTGTTAGCCAGTGCCGCTTGTAGTCGAGGCAGTCTTTGCAAAAAGAGTGTTCCACACTCACCACCTTGGCTACGAGCAGAGCGATTCACCCTATCTTGCGCGAGCTAATTCCATTTTATTTCTGCGAATTTAATTTTGTTGCAGCAGTAGTAGCTACAGTAGAACCTGTAGACACGAAAAGACACAAAATATCAGTGTCTTTCGGGTCTCTTGTGGGCCAGGAGCCGAGTACCTAAGCATTAAAACACCGCGATGGCTACAACATTAAAGGGCCCCTTCACCAGGTATGGCTATTTTTGAGCTGACAAGCACAATGCTTATACTGCGAGCTCACGATCATGTCTGGCAAGAGTTACATTGCTACGTGCCACGGAAAAAGCTTAAATTTCAATCTTAACGTCGTCTGCTCTTCTCCTCACGGGCACCGCGTTCCAAGATGGGACGATGACGTACGACACCGAGTATAACATAGTTAAAGGTTCTGCACCGCGCAGCAAAGAGAATCTCGATGTCCTCCTTGCCCGCTGCATGAAGCGGTGGGTGAGGTGGACATCGAGGCACTCCAGCACAGCATAACCTGTGGAGAAAGAAGGAAGGTGCGTCTCGCCCACACACTGAGACGCGATCCTCCGGCTCTGGTATGGGAGAATGCAGGCAAGGAGTTTGGCTTGCGAAGGCTAGAAAGGGCAAGTGTGTGAAGCTTGCCTTTTCACATCATGGTTGCGTGCCGCTTCAAAATATTTTTTTTTATCGCTGCTTGTACTGAACCAACTTGAAAAATTCTTGCTGTAGAATGCTCCCTAGTGGGCACGTAATTAAATCCAGTCAGTGAATTAACTAAAATCTGCTACGTGGCCTGGTGAGGGACCACGCGTGAAATACTACAGAAAACAACTCCTAAACCTATGTTAAGAAATCGCAAAAGTGTAGTTAGCTGGGCCAGTTGGTATGGATCCATGGTAGTAAGCAGCGCAAAAAACAAGAAAACGCACACAGGAAGGAATGACAAGAACACTGTCTTGACATTCCTTCCTGTGTGCATCATCCTGCTTTTCGCACTGTTTACTACCAGGGGTATGTTAAGAAAATCTGGGACTGCAAGACACAAATTTTTCTTTTTCTTCCCCTGAAACCAGCAGCGCAAACGTCATGAGGGTGCCCTCCGTAATACCTTGTAGAAGTTGAAGACGAGGTCCAGCTCACAAACGTTGTGGAAGTACTCGTTCAGCACTTCCACAAAATTGTGGATGGCCTCGAGGTAGGCCAGGTTGTTGTCGTGCACGTCCACACAGATGCAGAAGTAGAGGCCAGCGTAGCGCCGGTACACTATCTTGAAGTTGCGGAACTGCACAGACAGGAGGATGGCAGAACGACCGTGACAATGTGAGACGGTTAGCGAGAAACATGTCAGTTTGCACCAGGAATGTGTCAAAACCATAAACAAAGATAAATGCCTCTGCTTAGATGTAAACGGCATGTTATCCGAAGTGGATTTCGGGTAAATCTGTTTATTGTAAAGGCTTTCTAACTGTGCCAACAAACATGGACTAAGAGGTCCTTACGATGAACGTCAACCAACCAGATAGACTCTGTGCTTAAAGCTGTTTATGCCTGATCGTAGACTCAATGAAGCCAACTACGACAGAGAGAGTGCAAACCTTAAAATCCTTGTCTTTCTACCGGAGCAGTAGACCCTGTTCCCTAGATTCCTTTTTTTTTAAATTCAAGGCATTTGCTGCATGGCACAATGCTACGAGTGGTGCACATCTTTTCTGAAGAAGATAATATCTGGCGTTTTACGTCCGAAAACCATGATACGATTGGGGCACACCGTAGTGGAGGGCTCCGGGAATTTCCACTGCTTGGTGGTCTTTAAACGTGCGCAGTACATGCGCCTCTAGCCTTTCGCCGTCCCCATCGAAACGCGACCACCACATTTTCAGAAAAATAGCCACCTTGCTTACACAGTAGGGCTTGAGCTGTTTCGACCCACAGTTCTGTGCCCCACGCAGCACTGCTCGACGTCCTGTGCAATCCATTGATTACGTCACATAGTCCATACAACTAAAATGAAAAAGGTTTTGACCGGCACCAAAGATGGAGTGCATAACCTATCACACTTTGCTTTTGCCGTTATCAGACCAGCTTGAGTTATGCATTGTTTCGGCAATACGCCAAGCGATGCATCTTTTCTCTTTGTGCATTTAATTCTGACTCTTAGTGCTACTAACGAATGTTTCAATGTTGAAGGACAATTTCAACATGTTTAGTTTTCGAGCAGTTAAAAATTTTTTTTTCAATTTTTTTGTTACTCAATTAAAACTCGGAGGAGGTTTATAAAACTGTTGTGTATTACAACACAGCACTGCGGTAAACCAAGAAAGAAAAAGTGGCTAGCCAACTGATAACACGCACTGCTCATTGCAACACAATTGATGGATACACCAAGCACATACAAAAAAAAGTTACCTTTAAGACTTATCTCTACGTGGCGCTTTGAATACCAGACGAACGTTTACATCACTTCGCCGTAACTTAAATCTCTGGCTAAAACCAGCTGCAGTCAATCAAATCATTTCAATTCTGAGTTTCGCAAACGCCGCGATGTGATTATGTAGCACGTACAGGGTTCTTTAACGTGCACCTAAGTCAAAGTATGCGGGCGTTCTTGCACATCGACCCCCATCGTTTCGCAATGCGACCTCCGTGGCGGCGGGAATCGAACCCGCGCCCTCGCGTCGCAACGCCCTCTCCGCCAAGCACGCAACGGCGTGTTTTACATCACTTCGGCGTAACCCAAGCCACAGGCTAAACATCCGACGAAGTGAAGCGCGCAAATCAACAAACTGCCGGAGGGCAATCCGATCAACGTCAAAGAAAAACAAGCATTTATATGCCGGGTGTGAGGATGGTTTGACGTCATCTGAAGCGCAAGCAAAACGAAGAGTCGCATAGATAAAAGCCACGATGATAAGGAAGGAGCTTACCTCGACGAAATTCGTGTGCTTGGCATCTCGGACCGTGACGACGGCGTGAACTTCTTCGATCAGCTTTTGCTTCTCATCGTCGTCAAAGTTCATGTACCACTTGGCTAACCTCGTCTTGCCGGCCCGGTTTTGAATCAGAATGAAGCGTATCTGAAAAAACAGAGACGCGCAAAACGTTGAACAGCAACGCTAAAATAACGAAGCGTCCCGAGATGAACCAGAGAGCTCTTGTTGGTTTTTATTTTTCTCCGAAGAAAGGCGGATCATTGCCATCCTATGGGTGACATAACACCCGTCGGCGAAAGCCGAGCAAAAAATGCGACTCGCAGGCAATCGCCGATGGTCGTATAACCACTCTAAGAGCTGCGTTTTAAACGTGTCCCTCGCCTGAAAGCGCGTAAACAGCGAAATTACCGGCCACTCACCATATTTCCTGAGTAATAGAAGATTTGCCCAGCGGCTACCGCACCAAACCAACTACTCCGCCTCCCTACTCGCTGGCCGCCCCAAAACCGGAAACGCAAAACGCCGCCTTCACGTGCGGATATGGAATAGACGGCGCTTGTCAACTACCTACTTCTAGACATTTTTACCTACTTACCACTTGTCTAGGCGGTTTGCTAGTCTTTGTTTACACAGTTCATCTGTCCACTGGGTCCACTGCCTCTCTAGCCTCTCCTTCATATGCTCTCCTTGCGGCATCTGCGTGCACGTGCTTTTGCAAATGCATCGTGCTTACGAACTTCGTGTTTTCTGCAGACTACCCGTCCCTTAGTTACGGCGCTTCGCACCTGCCGATCAAGATAAACGACGCGAATCATGGCTCATGTGGAGCGAATGCGAACGCATGTTCACCTGCGTGAACATGACTTGCTTCACGTAAGTAGGCGCGCTATGCTTACTTTAGTTTGACGAATGCACGCGCTAGCGTTTGCATTCGGGTAACACGCCGACTGCTTGCCATGTTGTCGGGGAATCCATAGATCTGATTAAGATAAGCGTTGCTAATCATGACGCGCTCTCGGAGGGAACGCGACTGCCTCGTCACATGTTGCATGACAGCATTTTACCTTCGTGTTGCCTGTCACAGTGCTCGCGTTTCGCGTCATTTTTTCGCACTTGCGAACATCGCGGCGATGTATATATTTTCATCTTTTGCGCAACTTTGCAGACTGAAACTGTTGACCATTGCGGTGCCAGACCTGGCGTAGATGACAGCTGGGATTTCGATAAGTTTGTTAAGGTAAGTCAATTCAGTTATTCGCCAATACTGCAGGTCTTAGCAAAACTTTTCTAGGACATTGTATTTTCCAGACATAACGAACGCAAACCAGAACTTTGCTGCACCGAAGACAAGAACAACAAAGCATATGCTTGTCCGTTGCTCACGAAGCTGTCTAAGGTTCCAAAAATGTGATACTTAGCTAGGAAACAAAATTCTTTTATATTAATCTTCTTAGCAAAAGTGCTTTGTATGACGTTCTCCACAATGCCATTTGTTTAGTAGTTTGTTGTCTTTTAACAACGAAAATGCACTGACAGCTATCTTTGGCCCCTGTTCTTTAGAAGTTCCGTGTTGGAATCATCTCCTTGGACGACACGACCATAGAGTTTGACTTGGTTGGCCTCAACCCGGCAATTGCCAATGCCATTCGCAGGATACTGCTCGCAGAGGTACGTAGCTGCGTTATTGCCGTTCAGCGTGTAAAAAAATGTGGGCAAGCCATTTCACACGGGGCCCGTGGAAGCATGCACTCTTCGAATTGCGTGGTGTAACTGCAGCCACAGTGTAATTTCCCTCTAGCGGTAGCTAGTGTGGAGTTCCCATTTTCCATGCACTGGTTGCATCCTCATTTGTTGGAAAATATCACGTGGTTCCATAAGAAACCATGCAAAGTGGAGAAGCTGCGGCTAAGCGCGCAGACAAATCATGCTGGCTATGGTGGATTCTACACGCTACCGCTGTTTAGCGCCACTTTGCCTCAATAACCAACATCCCGACAATGTGCCTTCGAAATTACTCAGACTTATTCCTACTTATCAAAGAAGTTGTGCGACGAAAACACGGGCATAAGAAGACAAGTACAAAGACAGCGCATGTGTTTTGCGCTGTGTTTGTACCTGCCTTCTTATGTCCGTGTTTTCGTCACGCAATTTCTATGATGACATGGATCACCCAGCTACCCAAAAACGGTGCTCTCATTTATCCCTACTATTTACACCATTATTATTAAAAATTGCACGGTAAACACTTTCTTTTTTTGTATTGTGAACTCGTTTAGGTGTGGCCTCTGCAATCCATTTCGACGGGGTGCCACTGCTTCGGCCATTCTATTCACATGAGGAGAGCGCAGTCAGAGAAAGAAGTGCTGTGAGAGTCAGAAGAGAGTTGCTGACCTCGGGCTGAGGACGCCACCTTGCGGCTTGTTATACAGTTTATAAAAAAGAAAAAGGAAGAAAACATGGCCGGGCTAGAGGTGAGACGCGGCACTCGTCGCGTTTCTCCTCTAGCCTGGCCGTGATTACTCATAGTAAGAGCGTAAGTGGAAAATGTGATGCGACAGCCAGGCGAGTGTCGCAGAGCCATTTTTTAGATGGATGGATGCTATTAGTAAGCTTTGGGCTATGGTCGCCACCTCGTGGCATCTTAAGGTGCTAACAAAATCGCACTTCTTCGCTTGGAAACATGCTGAATGAGACGGCTGTACCGACGGCACGCTGTGGGAGCTAATTGCGGAGACCACGGTTCAGGGCTGCTTATTGGCATGCTTTTCAGCAGATGGCACCACTAGGTTGTGCACAACAAAAAGTTCAGTGTACTGGTTGACAAGTCAGTACAGACAGGGGGATACTTCTCTTTGTTTAGATGAAACTGAACACTTGTGGCAGATGACATGCGAGATTATAATAAGTGGTTGTTAACTGTACCCAATAAAGATGGTAATACGTGGTGGTAGTGCTGGTCGACCACGATCGTTTGTGTCACGACGAGCTTGCCTCCTGCAAACGTGACACCTTGCTTTCCCTCAGAACCTTGGCTTGTCTCGCACGCAGGGCAGTGTGCCTTTTTGCGAATCTGCTCCCGTAGGGAGCATACACAGTCGTTCTAGCAATAACGTTCAGGGAGCTCCAGTTGAAAGATTAGCCATACACTGATTGGTTAGGTATGCTTGATTGTGGTGCAAAATACATTCCAGAAAATGTATTTTGCACCACAGTAAAGCATACCTAACCAATGTAAGCACCAACTTGCCCAACAAAAAGTCCTTTTGTGATACAGTGATTGGCCTGTCTAGTTTTGGCAATGACCGCACAGTTTGTGGGCTTTGAAGAACTCCTTTCGTCGTGTCTTGCAGGTGCCGACAATGGCGCCCGACAAAGTGTACCTGTACAACAACACGGGCATCATTCAGGACGAGGTGCTGGCCCACCGGATTGGCCTGGTGCCTTTCAACATTGATCCCCGGATGTTTGAATACAGAGAAAGCGGTAAGATGCTGGACTTATGGTTTAACCTCGGGTGGTCATTGCACACATTGAGTTTCTTGTGTCCTGTGTGCTCTGTGCAGACCCTCACAAACGCGAAACTCTTGCTGGAAAAAGTGCTCTAGGGTTAAGATTGGCTTGAGTGGCAGAACTGAAAATGAGGGACAAAGGGTGGACAGACAAGGGCTTCATTTAGCCGCGCGCATAGAGATAAATTTAAAATTTTTTTTGTATTGTGACGTCTCTGTCAGTCTTCTCTTTGCTCCTCGTTTTCAGTTCCGCTGTTCAAACCAGTGTTATACCCCTGTCACACAGGCCAACTTAGCCCATATATGCCCAAACTCAGAAAAAATGACACAACAAATATTTATTTTCACAAAATGTGTACTTCTACCCTCAAAAGAAAGCACAAGTTCTTTATTTACTGCCAGGTAAACGCAACACTGTTTTTCAAGTCGTCCTATACATATAGGACGCTGGGCATTAGGGGTGCTATGTGCGGGTGTGGTAAGCCTGTAAACATTTCACGTGCACACCGACATTGCACTTCTTCCTCTCCATGACGTCTTTCATACAAAGCACGCGTTTGCCCTGAGAAACCGGTCGGCATTTCACGTGCACTTCCTCTCCATGGCGTCTTTCACATAAAGCACGCGTTTGCCCGCAGAAAGCAGTCGGCACGTGGCAGCATGAAAAGCCAGCAATGTCTAGGCTTGCACACGTTGAGAATGAGGCCTGCTTGATGCGCTGTAGGTGGCGCTAGTCATCATCTAAAGAAATAGCGATGTTAGAGTGCATCAAAGAAGCGTCCTATATGTAGGACACTGGGCATATATGGGTTAAGGGCACTTTGAGGGAGTGCACTTTGCCACTAGTGTCATTTGCACGCTGTCACTCAGGAACACTTAGTGACACTAGCTGCAAAGCGCATTTGCCTACTAGTGCGTTCGCCTAACTCACTTTGCTGCGATGGAGTGTCTAGCCTTGGTTGCAGGGGCTCGAAAATAAACAAGTTATTATCGGAAGCTGAGTTCATAATATCTTTTAAGCTATCGTTATTGCTTTATAAATATTCTTATGCATTAAAACATACCGTACCATTAGAAACTACTTTCCTATTCTTGCTCTTGGGCAGTTTACAGCCACGGCCACAGGGGCATGCCCAGCGCACGCTGCGCAATAGTCGCATTCGCCGCGTTTGTACTTAAAGTTTATTTCAATGGCTGCTTATAGATGTAACATATGATTACTTAAGAAACATTGCCTTAAATAACGAATATCTGTTGTGCTACTTAAGTGCCCATCGCCATTACGATAATTTCCAAAGTACACTTCCCTTTCTCGTGTAGCAGCTCGCCACTCAAAATGACACTAAATTTGCCAGTGTGACTGGGATATTAGCCACGAGGCAACTAGCTCCGATGAATGCCGTTTTGACGTTACTGTAAGGTTTATGTTCGTTATAGACCGGCGCACAACTGCCACTATGTAGCATTCTTGAGCTCACAGCATTTCTGGGGGAGGTCTTTAAGATTTCATTAAGGCTGGTAGAAGTTGTGTCACAATATTACTGAAGTCATATGTACTCTGACACGTTGGCAGCATGTTAGTTTTCTAGCCACGTCGTCTGCGGAGAGACACACTATGACATGTCTTTCTGTGGAATAGTTCATTGAGTTTCATAGTAGTAAACTAGAGGGAAATCTGGTGCTAGTGTCTCTATGGGAGCTGCAACGCATGGCGCTTCGGCCAGTATGGGAATGATGGGTAGTCCGTGTATTTACCCTAAGCTTCATTCTATCGGCCCAGTGTGGCCTGCGGCCGCTTCGTTGCAAGACGATGTCCAGCTAAAGTTCGGCAGTGCCACTTCACCACCTTGACCCTTTTAAGGTTCACCAATTCGAATCAGCTCACGAGGTTCACGACAAGCCATTATTTTATCCGAAACAAAAGCCAAAACACAACAATAAATAATGCCACAAGTGCGTTTGAAGATGCAAGCACGAAGACTAGGCAAATCCATGTACTGCCCATCATTCCCATGGTGGCTGAACAATCCCAGCACCACAGTTCCCTCTAGCAAATACTGTAGGAAACTCTATGGAATAGTTGAGCGTTGGTGTAAATTTCTCATTTGCAACACAAGCTGTGAAAAAGCTGAAGCACTCTATTTAGCCTAGCTTCGTTTTGATCAATTCTAAGTTTGTGCCAAGCAGGATAGGATTTTAGTGGCTAAAAGTGAGTGTCTGACTTAGATTTGTATCACCGTTACATTGTGACTTTACGACTGTGAGTGTTGCTACATATGAAGTGTGCAGTGCGGTCATAGTCTTCTTGGAAGAGATCCAAGCAAGCTGAATTTTCTTGAATTTGCGTATATTCATTTTTCAGAAAGCGATGGTTCTCCCGAGGACACAGTCGAGTTTGAGCTGAAAGTCAAGTGCACCAAAAATCCGCAAGCTCCAAAGGATGCGACCACACCCGACGAACTCTACAGGGATCACCTCGGTAAGGGACGACAGTCCGCCTTCATGTTCGCGTCTTGCAGCAGAACACGCAAGAACGACCGACGTTATCCGTTAACGGCTTTCGCTTGTTGCAGTGTACACAAAGCACCTCACCTGGGTACCCCTTGGATCGCAAGCAGAAATTGTGAGTCAGATTTTTTGGCACTTGAACGTTTCTGTGACTGCTGGAGTAATGTGAAATTTCATATAGTATATCCCCTTTTGGCACAAATCATAGCGGAATGACTGCAGATGTGTCAAAATTACCCAAATTTATTCCAAAGCACTTAATACTATTCAATTGCAAGTAATCTGTTGATTTGCCTTCTTTAGTGACCCATCACATTGGAGTGTAACGAAATATCTGTTTATTCTGAAGCCACTCATGCTGCACTTTTGCTTTTAAGACTCAGGTTTGGGCTCAAAGTGTATGTACAGTTTATATTGTTTGTATCCATTTAAAGCAAATTAAAGTTATATACTTTTGACATAGCTGCCAGAACGCAGCACATTCGAACGACTTGTTGAACATGGTAATGCCTTCAGCAAAGTGATAGTTTGCAGCAATATGCAACACACTGAAGTTAAATGAAGACACATTGAATATGCAGCTAGTTGAATTAATCTGTAGAAGGATTGAAAGCTGGGCTAGTTGGTGCGCTGTTTCAAAAATGTTCAATTAATCTGTAGCCCAACATTTCTTGCTTTTTCTTGACCACCAGTCGATGGAACCGCGAAAAACAAGTTGCTTCCACAAATGTGGATGCCGCACCCCTAGGGAATGTCAAACTGTATGCTTGTCTTTGCTCTTTGTACTAGCTGCATTGTTTTGTTCTTTTCATTTCTTGTCGCCATGGCGCAGTTTGGGAACAAGCCACCGAAGCCCGTGCACGACGACATCATCCTAGCAAAGCTTAGACCTGGCCAGGTAAGGATCAAGTTTGTGACCCTTGCGTCAGCAACAAAGAGAAGGAGAGAACAGCCTGCTTCAAATTGAGCCTGTAAATTGGCCCTTAAGCGGTTGTAAAAGTTTGTAATCCTATTTCGCATGGCACAAACCTAGCCTTATAACTGACTATGCCCTTGAAAACTGTTTTACTGCTATATTTATTCCTTACTTCAGGTTTAAACACATTATCTAGCCTAATTTAAGGAACACAGTTTACATGTGTAGTATGGTCCATCGTTAAAAAGAGAACCTATAATTGCATAATGAAGTTAGTAGAACTGGAACACTACCTAGCCTGTATTGGGGAAAAAGGTAGCTATGGTACTACATAATGAACTGCTTCTACATTGATGTGTAAAATTAGTCTCTAGGCCTTGGTGCTACATCTTGGCTATAACTAGTGCCATATTACAGACTGTGTCATCTTTAGATTACTAACTGTATGATTGCCAACAGTTATCGACATTCCTCAGCCTGCCATGTCACATGCAGTGAATGTAAGGCATTGTGCCTTCGTGTTCCTAGGAAGTTGAGTCTGAACCATGTTTTAGACGAGAGTTGTTTGAAGAAAATGAAGTGCAACTTTTTGGTGTCGAACTGTGAAGAAGGTCACTTTCAGTCACTCTCTGGGACTGCAAATGCACGACTTCCAAACTGTTTGGTGACTTCACTTCGAAAACTAAAAGAAAATGGTGCAAATGGGTGTGCAGTGCAAGAGGATTTTGCAGCATGGCCTCGGGGATGATGGTAGCATGTGTCGCTTGTCGAAGTTAGAATGCAAATGTCTTGTCTGTGCGTAGACAAGTATGAAAGAATGGGAATGGATCAAGGGCTTGTTTCTTTGTTAGACGCGAAGGTTGCATAGGCAAGGATACGACACTTATCTAACCATATTTGAAGGACGCTACACAAAGAGCTTCTTGATGAAAAATTTGTCCTGGCCTGGTTTTCTTTTTCTTCTTAAATTGATTATTTTTTGCAACCACGGTGCTTCCTTTCTGAAAGATTTGTAGGATTTTCTTTGTATTTGTAGCTTCATGCTACAAATGGCTGGATGACAATTTTTTTTTTCATTTTGCAAAACTTGCATTACCTTTTGGTGTTTCGACAGAACTGATTCACTATAGAAAAGCAAAACAAGACAGAAAGTTGTGGGCAACATAGGGGCTTGAAAAGCTGAGAATTCATTGAACGGGAAGTGTCGCTGGAGACAACATTTTGGCAAGTGGACTTGCCTTCATCGAGCTGATGATCAGCCTGATGAAGAAGCATCTTTAAAAATGTTGGCTTCAGCGTCATACCTTGTTGAACAAATTGTCATCACTTGTCATAAAGAGACATGTCGTTGCAACATCCTCAACGCTGCGTGGGAGATCGGACATTGCCCCCAAGCTGGGTGTTTCCCTGCTAATGTTTGGCTAGCGGTTTTTATCTTCTGGCAAAGACGAGCAAAAAAAATGTATTGAGGGTGTGAGATTCTTCGGTTGAATCCGAGCGTTGCCGAGTCAACCAAGCTATGTAATGTTACATGGGGTGCATTGCTTCGGCCTTTTCTTTGCTTACATGGTCTATGCAGGAGATTGACTTGAAGCTGCACTGCGTCAAAGGTACAGGCCAGGTTCATGCGAAGTTCTCCCCTGTCGGTGAGTGGCATTGTTTGTGGACAGACAGGACGGTGCTTAGTGTCTCTTGTAGACACTATATTTTCGACTCTTCATTTCTTGCACTGCATGAAAATTGCTGATTTTTAAACCACGAATAAGAAACACTGGCAAGCCTCAGAATGCTCTAAATGATTTAATGCAGCCAATTTTGGTTTTGCTTCCCAGGAGGTGACACTTATGACGTTTACGCAGGAGGCGGTCCGATAGGAGAAGGGCGTTTTTGCACTTGCTCCAGTTCCATTGGTTTTCTATTATGCGGCTACTTGTTTTGAGGACTGATGTAGCAGCGTAGAAGGTGACCAAAAGTGCTGAAACAATTGCCAAAACGTCATGCTGTCCTGCTTCCGTGTGACCGCTTTCCGTGTCACGTCACGAGTTTCATCCCCTGAGAAGCAAAATTGAAACTGGCTGCAGAACAGATTACAATGAATTTATTTGAGTGTTTACTGTCTATTGAAACTGTCTAACGTGATGTACATTGTATTCAGTGTCGCCCCGCCACGGTGGTCTAGTGGTTAAGGTGCTCGACTGCTGACCCCAAGGTCGCAGGATCGAATCCCGGCCGCGGCGGCTGCATTTTCGATGGAGGCGAAAATGTTTGAGGCCCGTGCACTTAGATTTAGGTGCACGTTAAAGAACCCCAGGTGGTCGAAATTTCCGGAGTCCTCCACTACGGCGTCTTTCATAATCGGATCGTGGTTTTGGGACGTTAAACCCCAGATAATATTATTGTATTCAGTGTCAATTCAACAAAATTACCGTATTTACTCGAATCTAACGCGCACCTTTTTTCCGGAAAAACGAGTCCAAAAATCGCATGCGCGTTAGAATCGAGTACCGAAAAAAAAAAAGAAACTCGGTTATCGTATTGCCATCGACATTTCAAAATGGCCGCCTCCTACGCGCCTTGGCATTTCTGCCATTTTTTCAGTTCGTACGTGTGCTGAGGAGATTGTCCATCCCGTTCTGCGTTCGCATCGACGGCATGGAAGTGCCGACTCCAAATACTCGACGAGTGTACCACGATGCCGCATTTAAAATAGTTATTACATGTGCAGAGAGACGGACGGAAATCGGGCCGCATCGCGGTCGTTCGGATATAGTTCTGGAGTTCCCGAAACGTGCGTGCGAGACTGGCGGCAAACAGAAGCAGAAGATTTTTTACAGCAAAGCTTCACGAAAAGGTTTCAGTGGACCAAAGCAGGGCCGGTTTCCCGAAATCGAAGAGTGTTGACAGCGACAAGGAGTTGTCCGACAGCGACGAGGACTGATCCATTACGCGACTCGTATAGACGTCAGACTCTGGAGTTTCCAAGACGTGTGGCGCCACCTGTCGGAGAAGTATTGAGTAGTGCATAGACCGACTCTCCGCACAGTTTGCTATGGGACAGGTGCAACTAGCGAGTGCGAAACAACGATTGAGCTTAATATCGCGTGTGTTTGCGCATTTAACACAGAACGAAAGCTGTGAATTGCTCTCCGCTAGTCGGACGCGCCACCGTACCGTCGTGAAGTGCTTGCTGGATCACTCGCCAGACGACGGCGAAAACAGCAGCAGACGAGACCCCTCCGCACGCTACGAAGAAACGCTGCAAAAGACGCACTGTTGCGTTGTGAATTGCCACGGACGTAAAAAACTGAATAACAACGTTCAGTTTTACCGATTTCCATAGTTGTCGTACGAAGAAGAAAGGCGAGAGCGCTGGATGTGGGATTGCTGCGAGCGTGTTCGGTAAGCGAAGTATCCGCGTTCTCCACAGCCGGTCGCATGAGAAAGTGTGATAAAGTGGCTGTGCTGTTTTGCGTAGCCCTGATGGAGAACCATGGTAACCTTGACTATGAAGCTCAGCAGAGGCTCTGACAGCGGTGCTTGTCGTGTAACACGAAAGTGGGCAGCTAGAGGCAGTCATACGCACACCGCAACGAGTTGGTCGTCACAACACGTCATCGCGGACGTACGTTTTGAAGGCTCGGAGTTCTGGTTCTAAACTAGCTAACCCGTGCGTCATACAAATAAATCGCAGAATGTTGGTCGTGACCACCTACAGGTTGTTTTCGCCCGTGCCCTCTGCGGTTGCCGTAGCTATCTCGGAGGCCACGGTTTTGCCTTTCGTTGTATCCCGCGAAAGTGGACGCAGGTATCCCCATTTACAGTACACACAGCGGAAGACGACCATCAAGAGACCATTTCATGATGCGTAATAAAACAGTCCAATGCAGAGGAAGCGAGAGATGAATTAACGGAGAACGCAACTGCAAGGCGAAATTCACCGGGCCCATTCGTCCCTGATGAACGGAGTTTTGTACCACTGATCGTAGATGTATAGCTAAGTAAATGATCGTGTATGTACTTTATCGCTGTGGCAACGTATATACCCGATTTTAACGCATTTAGGCGCCAGAGAACGGATGTCGGAGGGCTTGCCTCGAATTCGATGTCGTGTGATGCTCGCTTGTACTTGCGAGTTGCAGCGCGCGGGAATAACTAAAACTTATTTTGCATTGTACTCGCAGTTCGCTTTGATCAGTTTCCTTTGTTTCTGAAGCGTGGATTGGCGGAAGAAGCTTTCCAGGTCCTTGATTTTCAGGAAACAGCGCCTCGACACCAACGAAAGAGGAGGGATATATTGTGGCCTATGCACATTCGCTTGCGGACGGCTCTCTTTGCACTACCCAGTTAGTGCCAGGGCTGCGATGAGGGCGCTGGTGGCGGTGTTTTTCGTAGCGCCGCCTGGGCAGAGTCTGACGTCTATCGCCGCCGTAGTGGTGACAGTTTTAGCGGCAAGGCCCGCTTTTTGACTTTGTGTTTTACTTTTTTGAAACTTCAGTTCTTTAAAACCCAAATACTTGTTCTTCTGAATGTGCGAAGTTTGACTCCTACGGACTTTTTTTGTTCTTTTCTCTCACGAAAAATGGTGCGCGTTACAATCGATGTATTACTTTTTTTTTTTTTTTTGGTCGCGGAAAACGGGTGCGCGTTACAATCGAGGGCGCGGTAGAATCGAGTAAATACGGTATATGGCGTTTGCAGATATATTAGAAGCAGGGTTGCCAGGTGCCACAGAGCTAACAAGCAAATGGTCATCCCAAAAGAAGCCCACAAACAGTGGCACAAAATTTTGTGAAGAAGCCCAAAAGAAGCGAAACTTTAATAAATTTTCTCATTCTTGAGAATATTTTTTTATTATACTGTAAAAGTCACTCAAATACAAAGTGAAGGTAAAAGAATAACTTTAATTATTTTGTGCAGCAAAAATATGCGCAACTTTGAACAAAAGCACATATTTACGGTAGTCTCTGCTCTGTTCATTGCATGTTTGGCAATGCATGAATAACATTACTTGTTAACTCTACCAACGTATGTTTCATTTCAGTGCTCAACGACACAAAGTCACCGACAAACTAGCAATTAGGGAATGACAAACACGCTATTAGTGAACGTGACAAGCACTAAAATACACTCAAACCTCATTATAACAAAGTCACATCTGCCAAGAAAATAACTTTGTTATACTCAAAAATTTGTTATAAACGTTTATTTGTAACACTGTATCTATGACAAGACTATTCTTCATTTACATTGTTATAACCGATAATTCGTTATATCCGAGTTCGTTATATTGAGGTTTGAGCGTAACTATATTTGCAGAAAAAAGTGAATAAGCCCGAAAAGTGCGACAGGCGACTCTGTAAAAAAAAGAAGCCCAAATCTGCTTATTATAAGCGAAACTGGAAACTGATTAGACCTGTCATATGTCATGAATCATTTAAAATATGCTAGTGTAAGCCCTTTCACGCAATGGATGAGCTGGGTGCATCCGCATGTTCCTTGCAAAAATGGCCCACGAGTAGTGGAAATTATCCTCTGTAATCTTCAGTTTCATGCATTTGAATTTACCTTATGTCAGTGATATTTTTTAATTTTTGTGAAATGCTTCTTATAATGCTGTTTCGCTGTGCTACTCTTGCCATAACTAGTGTGGATTTCACATAATTTCACGTATGATTTCAAAGGCCTAATATTGTCTGCATAGTTAATGTCGATGTATTCATCGTATTCATCAGTCAAAATAAATACTGGTCATAATAAGACAGAGTCCAGGATAATTGCGTTATGATGATATCATGATGCAGAATTGGTCAGCCAGGGACGCAATCTTATACACATTCTGTGATGGGACATAACGCAACGTCACGAGAGAATGAGAGGGAACAGCCAATAGGCGAAGGGCAAGAGCACTGGAAGAATGCATCACGTTTTGATCATCTGCTGAGGGAATTCAGAAATGTTTTCAATGCATGCAGAAATGTAGAATTTTTTTGACTGAATATCAGTATTTGTTGGCACTGTTTTCAAAGCATAAAATTGAAGAGTGCTATGAATTTTTTGTGTTAATGTCTTGATTGGGCGCTAGGTGGTGTCGCAATTTCACGAGACATTTGGTGGGGTGCTTGTTGTCATCTTAGCAAACCGTCGGCGCAAGATTGGATTAAACCAGACAAAAAGCAGGCTAATTCGCTTCTCTGGCCTGAGTCCTTACGTTTCTATCCAATCCAAGTCGTCTGGAGAACAATCTGCGTCCATTCTTGCCTAGCAGACGACAAAATTATCGACAGCACTGCCTTTTCCGGTTGCTGTTCGCACGTCTGACCGCCAGACGAGCCTCGATCAATGCCGCGCGACGTGATAGAACGTTTTATCACAGAACGTTTACACGATTGTGCCTCAGCATTCTCGTCGCTATAAAGTATGTGATTGCTGCAACGCTACTCGTCACGTAGATTTAACAACCAATTCTTGCCCCCTCCTTGCCATGCAGCCACGGCGTCTTACCGCCTCCTTCCGGAGATACGACTTCTACGGCCAGTGCGGGATGAACAGGCAGAGCGGCTTCAGGGCTGCTTCTCCAAAGGAGTCATCGAGTTGGACGACGACACGGACGGTGAGTTGCGTGAAGCTGTGTCGTTTCCTCCAATTAATACGAGCACTATAATGGCTTGGCGCTTGAATTTTCACTTGAATGCTCACAACAAAATTATGGCAGTTTTGCACTGGTGGTTCCAAACCTGAAGGAAATGCAGAGCTGGGCGGCCTTCCTGGTTTCTCTTTGTTTTCTCTTCCTTTCTCGCTCTCTTTTTTCCATTTTCTTTCTCTATATCTTCTCCTTCATACTGTTTTTGTGTTCCCTTTCTTTCTGTCTGTTTCTAGTTTCCCCTTTCTCTCTCTTTCTGTCTTGCTCTCTGTTTTTTCTATCTCTGGGAGCAAAGCAGAAGATGAAGAGGATGAAGAGAGTGCTCCGGCCGGGTTAGTGCATTGCATGCGCTAGCTGCAGCTGTGCCAGGCAGGGTTGCCACTCACTTTCGAGTAAATGTCGCCAAATGACGAGCAAAAAGTCGCCAAAAGTCGCCCATTTTTTACAAACCTCGCCAAAAAAGTCGCCATTCTAGATATGTGCGTCATACCTAGTAATAAAAATTTCCTCTCACGTATAGCCCCATAGAATACAGTACCATCCAAGACCCTTGAATTATATCGACGTTTCTCAATGCCAGTCGCATCGCCCACTTCACCATGGGAGTGCATGGTGCTGCTTCTTCGACTAGACGCAAGATAGATGCGCGTGGTGGCGCAAGGGTGAATGAATGAAACGCTCATGATATCCTTCCATCCCTGTCCGCTCGTTTCAAAGGTAAAAGTGTCGTAAACCTTGGGCGAAAACCTTGAAAGGGTTGTTTGTAGACAGCGTTACATACCCTTATATGAATTAAAAGGATTATAAAAGGTTTATTGAAGGTAACACGACAGAAGTCTTAGAGGAACCGATCATTAGTGAGTCTTACACCTTTTCAGTGCGAACTAATATGATACCGGACGCTACCAACCCTTTCTTACAGTCACTTATATCTACACGCGTCAATCCGATGCGTTATTAATGAACAGGTAGGCAATGTAAAATGTTGTATAGCAATTGTTGTCATTGCACACGCTCACCGAGAACAGTGGAAAATGCCTCAATGAATATTTTTTTATTGCACAAATAGCCGCGTATCCTCCTCTCTTCGCTATTCTAAAACAGTCTTTACCAGCTGTATTGGGGGTACTGCAACAGTGAATAAGTCGCCAAGCTATTCAGAACAGTTGGAGCTTTGGTGGAAGAAATGGTCGGAACACGCGGCCAACCCGTCATCTAGCCCCTTCAGAAGCAAAACTTTAGCTTAAAGCGCCGAAAGCTATAAACTTATAGTCAAACACTGCCCCCTCGCGGTTTACATTCTGCTAGAATGTCTCTGGTGGACATTCCCGTGTCTCCTGCCTCTAGATGAATTGAGGAGATACACACGAGTTGCAGGACGGACATACAGAATGACGCGTAATGTGCACACTCTACTCTTAGGTCTAAAACCAAGAAAAATACAGTGAATGTTGCCGCTCATTCGTTGCGAAGACACTGAGCTTAGGATGTATAACTCGGTGGAGACCAAAGCCTAAAATCGCCAAAAATTCGCCATGTCGCCATTCATAATTTTAGGTCGCCACGGGCCCCCCAAATTCGCCAATTTGGCGAAAAGTAGCCACCATTGGCAACCCTGGTGCCAGGTGCTAGGCGACGCGAGATGCTATATAAGGCAGACTCTGTTCATGATGATGATAGTTTCTGTTCGCATGAAACGGACAAACGAAAAGCTTAACAGCTTCCCTGTGAAATGATCTGTGTTTTGTCTTTAATGAAGCGTTTACAGTGACAGCAACGTACTCCTGTCAAACTTTGTTGTAATAAAGTCCCACCTGACACGAGGAAATAGATTTGTTATATATTTGATACTCATGATAACAGGTACACTTCACACTATTGTTGCAGGAGACGCCTTTTTGTTTGATTTGGCACACCAGTCTTCACTGTGTTGAAAATTGAGCGTGTTAGAATATTACACTAAGTGAGGTTCTTGGTTTTATGGACAACATAAACGGTCGTAAACGTTCCCTTGTAAACTAAACAGGCGTGGTGTCACGCACCCAAATATGCACATGAAGATGTACACTCGATGACTGCGAGCCTTCACTGTCAAAACAATGGTGTGATGAGGGGCGCTCGTAGTTGGGAGTGTGTTTGCTCATTGGGGGGTGAAAGTTTTGTGATGCCAGTCCCTTTGCCATTTCGTCGTGCTGCAGCACCTCAGGAACTCTGAAGGTCATGTGATCTTCAGGCTTGGCTCGTCCTTGCATGCCTGCTCTTGCACCCATGACATATCACGCCAATCACATGCAGATATGCCTTCACCATCTCTTCGATTGTTATTGAAATGAAACCCAAGTTTGACGTGGCTGGTGCTGCACCGGTCAGTAAAGGCCACACTGAAACTGCATTTTGATTGATCGAACAAGTGTTTTATTTTGCAAAAGGATGGCCTAATGCAGGGAACAGGAATGAAAAGAATGTATAGATTTATGAGTTGCGAGGTGAAGTAAGCACCCTAAGGCACATTTTTTGTGAATCTGAGCACGTATCCCTAGAGGTGATCAGCAGACGGTTCATAGCTTTATACGTCTTGTGCTCTCATCACAAAGTTTGCATTGAAGCCATGACAGCATGACGGTCACTTGGCTTATTGCAGCGGTCGCGTTCCCAAAAGGAGTGAGCTGCTAGCCTTACTTTGTATAACATTCGAATTTGTTGCCGTCACATTCATTGCTTCGCCCTGGCAGCAAAACTGTGACTTTTTATTTTTATTCTTTCAAACTTTTGGGCATTTTTTGTCATGCACATTATGTGAAGAGTGGTGCTGCATATTCCTATCTGCACTGAATGTCTTGTTGGTTGGGTTAGGTTACACACATTTTCATTTACCTCATCTAAGATTGCTGCTGAGTTCTGTTAATCAACCACTAACCATTTTTTATTTGTGTAATAAAGGAATGAGACAGTCAGTGAACTTTGAGGGACTCCCCACTTTGTGTCTATTACCACTGAGCTTGAAGGTCATGGGTTCGATTTCCCTGTGGCTTCATTCTGATGTGTTTTTGTTTGTAGCTTTATGAGTGCTTTCAAGAAGCCACAGATGGTTAAAAAAAAAAAAAATCTGGAGCCCCTTGATTATGGCATGCTTTGTAGTGTACATGCTGGTTTGCGACATTCAGTTGTAGTTGGGCTGTCAACTTCTTCTTTTCTTCTTATTTTTTGAAGTAACGCTTGGTTGCTGCATTTTATTGTCGCTTCAGGTCACAAAGTGGCCAGGGTTGCCAACGCGAGGGCTGACACCTGCAGCCGCAACGTGTTTCGATTCGACGACCTCAAGGATGCTGTCGAACTGTCACGGGTCAAGGACCACTACATCTGTGAGTGGATTTTGTTTCTCTTACTCTGAAGACGCGTCTCAAGTGGGAACATACACTCACAGGGTTACTTTTATTTATTCTTTTTGTGTTTGAAGGATTTTTGAGGTATTATCGGTTCTGCCACAGGTGGAAGTGATGGCTGTTGACACAAGCTCTGTACTTGGTGACCAGCACCAAATACTCTGTACACTGTGCCAGCATCACTTGGTGGCTACAGTGTTCGACAAAATTAAAGCTTCGGGCTTTCTACACTTTAGTTCAACCACGGCTGTGGCTAGTAGGAGGATTCTCACAGTATTTTGTGTTCCGCATCAGAAGGGTCGACTTCGCTGCCCGCGCTGGCTGTCAAGGAGACATTTGAACGTGTTTCGCGCAAGCGTCATCAATACTACAGCGTTTTGGGTACAGACGCCCGCAAGTGCGCTAGTACCTATTGACAGCAGATCATTGTCGTAGGAAGTCGTTTTAGAGTGCAATGCTTAAAGCCGCCGTAGCAAATGTCTGCAAATGCTATATTTTCTCGTGTATAACCCGCCCCCGCATAAAACCCGCATCCCCAACTACAAAAGCGTGAAAAAAAAAAATAAATAAAGAAAAACTAACGCGTATCGCTGTGAAGGCAACCACCAAGCAGTGCTATGAAGCCAACTTAACTTGCACACCGAAATTCGCGTATAAACTGCGCTCCAGCTTTAGCTCCAAATTTTTTGTATGTTTCATGCGGGTTATAGCGCGAATATGATACATTATATGTGCGAGGAAATACGGTACATTAATGTAAGTCTTGCGAACAACTAACTTGCATGACTGACTGGAGTGCTAACAAAATGTCATCCTGTGCTGTGAAAGCAGGGATATGTATGCATGTTCTCCATTTCTATCTTTCCTTCTTATTTTTCTAGTCCCTTCCTCCAACCCCCCAGTATAGGGTAGCAAACATGATGTCCTTGTTACCCCCTACCTCTCCATTTTTTCATTTCTCTCTCTCAGGAACTCTATTGGAGCTTGTTTGCAGAGCTCACAGTGCATGGAACCGGTATATGAATTTTCGTTTTGGCAGTTTTTCTTCTGTACTGTTGTTGCCCTATTTACATTTCGCCTTCACTTGTAGTTGTATGCTGAGTTTAGTTATGCAATTCAAATTAACTGGGCAGCTATTACCTGTCTCGCTGTTGGTTTTTTGGTTGAAAAACTCTATTTGGGTCCTGCAAGGCGCGCGTCAGCGCGCAGCGGTGTCTGAAAACATTCCTGTCGACATTACAATACACTGTAACCTCGATATAACGAACACGGATATAACGAAGTATCGGTTATAACGAAGTAATTAAAGAATAGTCTTGCAATGTATACAGTGTTAGGATATACATTTATAACGAATTTTCTGATATAACGAAGTTATTTTCGTGTAAGATGTAACTTCGTTATAATGAGGTTTGAGTGTAGCACGTACTCTATTTGCTCTAATCAAACTTGCATTTTAAAAAGCAAAATTTATAAAAGTGTGACCTGCACATTAGAATAAAGTGCAAAAGCAAAACTGCGATAAGCAGCTAATACCAAAAATCTCGAATTCTGTCTTCTAATCTCGAAAACTGTGTTGTTTACCGTGCCTAGTGGGATCTCGCACAAATGGCGGAATTTTCTCATCATTGAACACTACTGGATGGTTGGTGTCCAGTTGTTTCACTTCCAGTAAATTCAGATTTTTCTTTTTTCTTTTGAGAAATAACAAATTGCTACTTCTTTCCGGTATCGTAAAATTATGAGAAGGAAACTCCACACATTGCCATTTTGCCTTTCATGGGTTACAATAATTGAGCTGTGGGTTTAGAGTCGTGTAGATGTGGTGGCTTTTACATCAGGTTGTACTTCGGCTTACTCGTGTTTCTGAGAAAAAAAAACAAAGGTCTCCATCTTGTGTTATTTTCAGTTTCTGTGGAATCAACGGGTGCCTATGCACCCGACACTCTCGTCACGGAGGCCATCAAAGTGCTCATGGCCAAGTGCCAGATGTTCTTGGATGAACTGGAACATGTGCAGGACTCATGACTGACTGTTTGTGGATCACATTACAGCTGGGGATGTTTGTCCCTATCTATCATCGAGGGTCGTTGGTTGTAATAAACAAGGACTGGTACCCAATGCCTAAAAAATGTCTGTTTTTTTTTAATGGCAGAGCTGTTTGAAGCTGAGGTAAATCTCCGTGGATCCTTCGTCCTTACTTTCTAGCACAGCTGCGAGAGCGAAGCCTCACAGCTGGGCTAGAAAAAAAGGAGAGCATGGATAAAGCGAAGTGGGTGAGAGGGAAGCCTGGTGTAGCGGGTTGAGCCTGGTAGAGAAAGGGTAGCGACGTGGAGAGGGTGAAGCTTGGTAGAGAGGAGGAGAGCACAGGCGGAGCTATGGTGGGAGATGAGCAGCTGGTGTGGAGAGAAGTGTGATTGGCTGTGCTGTTGAAAGAAGTCGACTAAAGCCCCTCCACGCGTTTTTTGCCGGCTAGGTTAAGTAGCGCCAACTTGTCCTCCCCCTTTACACCAGTTCCCCTCCCAGCGGAAGCCGAAGCACTGCCATGATGTTTCTACTACTTTTCCGGTTGATGCACCCGCCCTGTGCCCTCGCGACGCAGAAACACCGAGCGAAAACTCACTCAGCGACAGGCAGTTTACAATGAACCTCAAAATAACAACACTTGCAAAACGGAGAAGGAAATATTTGCTTTCTCGTGTGTGCAGAAACAAGATGGAAGGAAAAAGTGGAAAGAAGTGGCTCAAGGACTTCCTTCCGGAAGCTCCAGAACTGGAAATGGGCGTTGTCGTCGAAACAATAGATGGCGCTACTTAAAAAAGCGGCAGCAAACGTGATGGAGGGACTTTAGAGTCGACCAATGGTAGCATGCATTCAAGCTCAGGTGGTGCTGGTGAGAGAGAAGGAAGGGTGCGCTTATGCCATCGGCTCCACTGTTTGGTCACCCTTCGTGACGTTAAGTCAGTTGTAGCTGTGCATAATTTTTTCTTTTTCCTCAGAAAAGGAACTGTGGCAGCACCAGCAGTCTACTGAATGGTTAGTGGGAAAGCGAACGAGTGGCACAAGTTATTCTGCTGGGAACTGCAGGGAACACCTGCATGGCAATTAAGACCGTGCACGAAGCACCAAGTGCATGAAGCAAGCCAGATAAGATGCGTGCTGCTCAAATGGAAAAATTTAAGGAAGCATACATTAAATTCAAAAGGGGCTTTCTGGACAAACATTCCGGATTTAATTGCAGGGTGTGTGAGTGGCTATGGTTTGAAATTCAGTGTTGCCTCTGTGCAGTGTGCTACACAGCTTTGCTGGTTATCTGCCTTGACAGAGTGGTATGGCTCCTAAATTTTCAAAAATTTCCAACCAATCCATCGTTCTGTGCTTTCCTTCAGAATATTCCAAATTGCTTGGTTGCAAGATCGCGTTTTTTAAATGCTGGAGCATTGTTTTAATGTGATTATGTTTCGGGCTACATGGAAGCCAACCAGAAATTACGTCTTCCCCAATTTGTGTCGAGGCCCCTCCCCCCCCTGACTCGCTACTTAACACTTCCAAAGCTTCTTTCCGACAATAAGTTTGAGCTGTGTGGATTTACAGAACTGAGATTTGTATTCTGGTAAAGAAGAGTTAAGTAAAAAAAAAACACGGATGATCCCTCTGTCATAGGAATCGGTATAACACGAAAGTGAAACGTGTCTTCACAGACGTAGTTGAGCGTTTGTTGCACATTCTTTCGCCCCAAGGGCGAAGGAATGAATGCTACAGCAACAAAAATGTAATGTCACGCGAAGAACGGCAAGCAGCTCGAAACTTGCAACGCGCTGCTCAAGCAGAAAGGACGCACGGAACGAACATACACAGGATGAGAGCGAACTAACTGTCACATTTGTAACTTATTTCTGCGTGAGCACCGCGCTCCTTTCGCAAAAGCAGCCGCTGCAGTGGGCCAAGTGACCTTCGTGCTCTCAACGCGAGACGTACAAACCACCGCGATCACGAGATAAGCGCCCGCACAAGCGACCACGCCCTGCAGACGCGGTCGCTCGTCGCAGCGGCGACCTTTCGAGAGCGCTCTTCTACGCTCTTCTAGCCCGTCGCGCCATCTCGCCAGTGATAACGAAAACACTGTAACACAGATCTCTGAGTACAGGCGACCACGCCCTGTAGACGTGGGCGCTCGTCGCAACAAGTGCGCTCTTCTAAAGTCACTGGAACGGGAAAAGTACCGCGACCGTCGTGCGCGCCGCCATATTTGGTCCAGCGCCGCCGAAGCTGCGGCGGTGTGGTGTTGATTTCACGTGGAGTAACGCATGTTTTGCGCATTGCGTGCGCTTTTGCAGCCCCGAATGAAGCATACCGTTGTTCTCTGACTGATTAGGAAAGAAATAGCGGCAATTTTCACTTGCCTACATGCGCACGCACGCGTACTAACGCGATAAGAATGCGAACTGCGCGGCCATTTACGCGCTCGGCTGTCTGGATTTATTAAATGCGAAGCATTTCTTAGCGAATTTCTGTGACTATCTATCTATCTATCTATCCTATCTATCTATCTATCTATCTATCTATCTATCTATCTATCTATCTATCTATCTATCTATCTATCTATCTATCTATCGATCCATCGATCCATCGATCCATCCATCCATCCATCCATCCGCTCCCGACTTTGTGCTGTCCTGGCCGCTTCGTTAATGGGAAGTACACCAAATTTGGCATGGCATAACATGACTGTATGACAAATTTAAATTAAGCTGATAACATGAAAATAATTAATGCATGCCATGTACGGCATGATTTACATGCCACGTTCATGGTGCGCTCGCGACCGCTTCGATAGCTTGATACACAACAAAGTTGGTATGGCGTGACAAGAGTATGACGAACATAACTGACTGGTTATAACGTGCAAATCATGACAGACATGCCATGTAAAACGTGATTTACATGACATTGTTTCGGGGCGCTCGCGGTCGTTTAATGAAATGCATATATACCAAAATTTTTATGACGAGCTATTTCTGTATGACTAACGTTAGTGTTAGGTGGTAACATGAAAATCATGACTTCCATGTCATGTACGGCATGACTTACTTGCCACGCTCATGCTGCGATGGCGGGTAGTTAGCTAGCTTGAAATGCACCCAAATTGGTATAGCGTGAGGTGCTGTATGACGAACACGAATGACAAGTAGTAACGTGAAAATCATGACGGTATGTTGGTCATACAGTCGCGTCACGCAATACCGATTTTGGTGCATATCAAACAAGCGAACCGGCAGCGAGAGCATCATGGGCATGGCGTGTAAATCATGCCATACATGACATGCGTGCCATTATTTTCATGTTGCCACCTGTTATTAACGTTCGCATTACAGTCACGTCACGCAATACAGATTTTGGTGCATATCAAGCAAGCGAACCGGCCGCAAAAGCATCATGAGCATGGCATGTAGATCCTGCCTTACATGACATGCGTACCATTATTTTCTTGTTACCGCACAGTAGTTATGTTGGTCATACAGTCACGTCACGGAATACCGATTTTGGTGCATATCAAACAAGCGAACCGGCCGCGAGTGCATCATGAGCATGGCATGTAAATCATGCCTTACATGACATGCGTACCATTATTTTCATGTTACCGCACAGTAGTTATGTTGGTCATACAGTCACGTCACGGAATACCGATTTTGGTGCATATCAAACAAGCGAACCGGCCGCGAGTGCATCATGAGCATGGCATGTAAATCATGCCTTACATGACATGCGTACCATTATTTTCATGTTACCGCACAGTAGTTATGTTGGTCATACAGTCACGTCACGGAATACCGATTTTGGTGCATATCAAACAAGCGAACCGGCCGCGAGTGCATCATGAGCATGGCATGTAGATCCTGCCTTACATGACATGCGTACCATTATTTTCATGTTACCGCACAGTAGTTATGTTGGTCATACAGTCACGTCACGGAATACCGATTTTGGTGCATATCAAACAAGCGAACCGGCCGCGAGTGCATCATGAGCATGGCATGTAGATCCTGCCTTACATGACATGCGTACCATTATTTCATGTTACCGCACAGTAGTTATGTTGGTCATACAGTCACGTCACGGAATACCGATTTTGGTGCATATCAAACAGCGAACCGGCCGCGAGTGCATCATGAGCATGGCATGTAAATCATGCCTTACATGACATGCGTACCATTATTTTCATGTTACCGCACAGTAGTTATGTTGGTCATACAGTCACGTCACGGAATACCGATTTTGGTGCATATCAAACAAGCGAACCGGCCGCGAGTGCATCATGAGCATGGCATGTAAATCATGCTTTACATGACATCCGTACCACTATTTTCATGTTATCAGCACCGTATATATGTTGGTCATACAGTCACGTCACGCAATACGATTTTGGTGCATATCAAACAAGCGAACCGGCCGCGAGTGCATCATGAGCATGGCATGTAAATCATGCCTTACATGACATGCGTACCATTATTTTCATGTTACCGCACGGTATTTATGTTCGTCATACAGTCACGTCACGCAATACCGATTTCGGGGCATATCAAGCAAGCGAACCGGCCGCGAGAGCATCAGCCATTATTTTCATGCTACCATCTGTTATTTGTGTTCGTCATACAGTCACGTCAGGCAGTACCAATCTGTAGCAGTCAGTTTTCATGGCGCGCTGATCATTATATGTGACCCCGAAGGCGTCAATTCTACGCCAAACATAATAAAATGTTATTGTGCATGAACCTCCTGCGACAACCACGCGAAACAAGCTGCACTAGTGCAGGGTAGGCGCCAACATTCCCGAAACATTCGGAGAATTCTCAATGAAGCGCTACCTCACAATGCGGGTATCAGTCGTGGGAACAAATTTTTCCCGTCTAATTCTGTGCAGCCACACAGCCCGTCGTTTGGCATCCTTTTTCCCGCAGGGAATGGGAAAGAGGGCCTTACCCGGGCATTCTTCGATGCCTCGATAGGCTTTCGATGAAGTCTCAAATGATACGGATGT